>NC_142936.1:68830565-68968065 GCF_046866305.1 Octopus bimaculoides | reverse complement strand
AAATCAAAGTTTACTCACATTGTCTTGACTTCAAAACATTAAATGAAAGACTGAATGATCTTAGGGGAAAAGCCTTTAATTATAGAACTGTTCAATGAGTTTAAACAACAACAACATCGGACACATTACACAAGGAGTTATACTTTTTTTCCAGCGGTGAACCACTTCATTATACTCGACGATGTTGGCGTACGCTTTGTGAAGAACATTGCATAAAATAGCAGGATATTATTGAATAGACGAGTATTAAAAACTTATTCTTCCGTGATCAACTTTGCCTTTCATCCTTCCGCGAGTGATAAAAATTAAGCACTGTAGTCGATATAACTGAGTATTCCCTCCACCCACCCAAGATATAACAATTGTGGTCTCGTGCCGTCTAAGAAGTCGTAAGTTACATTTTTAACGAGATGGATTATTAGTTTGATACTTTTTAACGCGTAGCTCTGTTGTTGGAACAGTTTCAAAAAGGTACAGTCACATATCATTCAGAATGTCACATTCGCAATCGGCAATTTTGAACGAAATTTGTGTTTTGCTATATAAACAACACTGGAAACATATGTTCATAATGATTAGTCGATAGGAACAGCAGTAAAACTTCCCACACGTTTTCTAGACGTTATGTTATGTTGTGTTGGTTGTGATTACTAGAAAACTCCAGGGATTTTACAAACTTCACGTACCTCCACAATATTTGTTGTGTACCTCGAGGATTATGCTTACTCTTGTTAGAGAATCCTTTGCTTTACACAATAATAACAAGCATTTGGAGCAAGCTTGATTGGAAAACTTTGGAAAGCCATAAAAACACTTGGAACATGACGACAGGTTCCGTTTCTAGTAAATTTTTGTGAAAGTTTTGATTCGGGAATGGTTGGATTTGGGATTTTTTTTTCTATACACTGTCTATGCAAAAGACGGACTTCATGTCATTTCTTCTGGGTTTTGTCTCGCTGTTCACTCGCAATGAATTCAGCCGATTCCACCTGAACCCGCAATATGACTATAACTTATATTCAACTGACTACTCTTAACGTCTTATTTCCTCCCTAGGGAAAAGGGATACATATGATAATATTTATGACCATACTTAGCCATGAGCTGTCAACTCACTTTTGTCCTTTATTCAAAATAGACAGTCTTCTAGTCTTAGATTTAGTAGTTGACAAAGAGATAAATGAATTTGAAATGAATTACAACCCAACAATATGACCTCACTATGTTCCATGCGATTCTTAAAAGTTGTTGTCTATTCTTAACTACAATAGCGACAACATGAATTTCTTCTATCCTGCTCTGTTAAAATATTCAAGAAAAATTATATTAATGTGTCCTGCTTGTTAAAATTCCATTTATTTATTTGTGCAGCTGAAGTTATAGTAGAAGACACTTGCTTAAGGTACCACATAGTGACATTGAATCCGGAACCATGTGGTTGGGAAGCGAGCCTCTTATTACAGCCACGCCTACGCCTATACCACACAGCAACGCTTACATTTATTGCATAAAAACAAAACTTAAAATATTGAGAGGATATTGTTTCTAATTTAAGAACAAAGCTGGCATGTCCCAGTACTTGACTTATTTTATCGCCAACTATAGGATGAAAAGCAAAGTTGCCCTCGGCAGGATTTGAACTCAAAACATAAAAAGCCAGAAGAAATAATGCAAAACATTTTCTTTTACGCTTAAACGATTGTACCAATCCACAGCTGTGATTTGAACCCATAGCGGTTTCTGATTTAGGCATATGTTCAGCAATTTTTTGATGGGAGGTGGTTAGTCAACCCCATTTCTTGATTGGTACTTTATTTTATCAATCCCCGAAGGAATGAAAGATAAGGTTGGCTGCAGCGGGATTTGAAATCAGAAAGTAGAGAAAATGCAGAAGAAATAGTGCGAGGCATTTTTCCAACGCTCTAACGATTCTGGTGACTCACTAACTTCATTGAGCTATATGATAAACACAATATACCGTATTTTAACGTGTATAAAGAACCCGTTTTTGTCAAAAATTAGGTTACAAAATATACGAGTTTCTTATAACATGGATAGTAATAATAATCCCTTACAAAACTTTTTTACCAAATTTTAATCCCCAAAAATTAGGGGGATCCTAACACGGTAGGTTAGTTTACGCTTCATTATCAATGACCCAATTAAAAGTCGAAGAAAAGCTAGGATACAGAATAGCTTAACAGTAAAAATAATTATACTTTTTATGAACATGTCCTGGCTGGTTTATAGCAGGTGTAAAACTTACTTATCATAAATAAATTAGATATGGCAAAAGATTTTATTTTCTGACGATGTAAAGCTTTCGGCAGAAGCTGTTAAATGTATTAGCAGTAAATTACAGGATACCATGCCAACTCTATGAGTTGCATTAGGAATAACACTTCTAGTGTATCTGTATCTACGGTCACGAGAGAGAGAGAGTGTGTGTGTGTGTGAGTGAGAGAGGGAGAGAGAAGCTTACTAAAACGTTGTTGTTGGCACTCCGTCGCTTACGACGTCGAGGGTTCCAGTTGATCCGATCAATGGAACAGCCTGCTCGTGAAATTAACGTGCAAGTGGCTGAGTACTCCATAGACACGTGTACTCTTAGCGTAGTTCTCGGGGAAATTCAGCGTGACACAGTGTGACAAGGCTGACCCTTTGAATTAAAGGTACAACAGAAACAGGAAGTAAGAGTGAGAGAAAGTTGTGGTGGAAGAGTACAGCGGGGTTCGCCACCACCCCCTGCCGGAGCCTCATGGAGCTTTAGGTGTTTTCGCTCAATAAACACTCACAACACACGGTCTGGGAATCGAAACCGCGATCCTATGACCGCGAGTCCGCTGCCCTAACCACTGGGCCATTGCGCCTCCATACTAAAACATAAAGATACGTTTACAGTCATATATGACATGAGACAAATGATATTCTTGAGCTATTTTGTCAACAGAAAATTATATCCATGGCATCTTTGGCAAGTGTCTTCCACTATAGCCCCAGGGTTGACCGAAGCCATGTGTGTGGATTTGATAGACGGAAACTGCAAGAAGACCGTCATGTATTTGTATACGTGTGAATGTGTGTGTGAATGCGTGTATGTGGGTGTGCGTGTGTTTGTGTGTGTGTTCGCGTGCGCGCGCGTGTATGTTTGTCCTTTACTTGTCCTCCATCGATGCTCTTGACAACAAGTGGTATCGTTTTCTTTATCTCCACGTAATCTAACGGTTCGTGTAAATGGTTCAGAATGTAAATAAATAAAATTTAAAATGTAAACAATTAGCCACACGATGAATTTTTTATTTTTCAAAATGAAACAAAACTAACAGTCAGATGGAAAATAATGTTTATTTTTCTATACTGCTACTTTTTATTTAAAAAGCTTTCTCCTTCATCTTTTTTAATTTAATTGCAAAGTCTTCGATGAAATTGTTAAAACATTAATGAAAACTGTGGTCCCCGTTTTAAAATAGATCCCAAAACGCTGTTTCTAAAAGAAATGGCATAAAGGGTCAACTATGGTAACTCACCAACGAAGCAGTTGTTTCGTCCCACCACTATAACTTTCACTAGCTCAGTTTCTTTTCTCTTACAACATCATTTTAACACCAACCCACTTTATTGCTGTTACATTGGTGACCCAGAACTACAACGTATACTATTTCCGTTACATACATGCACATATATATATATATATATATATATATATATATATATATATATATAGATAGATATATATATATATATATATATATATATATATTATTATTATTATTATTATAAAATCTGGTAATTAGTCATATATTAATTAATATCGATTAATTATCAGTAGGCCAGCACATCTAAAGAATCAAAGAGATTCAGAAATATTATCTGCAATCTCAGGGGATTAAGGTACATTTTAAAAAATAACGTCGACCACTAACGTGGACAATTAATGCGCTAGAAATAGACACAAGATGTGATCTATTTCTAGCGCATTAATTGTCCACGTTAGTGGTCGACGTTATTTTTAAAAATATATATAACAACCCTGGCCGCCCCATTGTCTCTGCTTGCAATTGCCCCACCGAACTCATTTCAAAATACCTCGACCATATCCTATCCCCGTTAGTTGCTGCCCTCCCATCCCACATACACGACACCAACCACGCCCTTCGCCTCTTCAATTCCTTTTCTTTCCCTCCCGGCCCCTCACACCTCCTCTTCACCCTGGACATCAAATCTCTATACACCGTGATTCCACACAACGATGGTCTCTCAGCCCTCCAATACTTCCTTGACCGCCGCTCTGACTCCCACACCTGAGGGGAGAAAGAGAGAGAGGGGAGAGAAAGAGAGAGAGAGAGAGAGAGAGAGAGAGAAAGAGAGAGAGAGAGAGAGAGAGAGAGAGAGAGAGAGAGAGAAAGAGAGAGAGAGAGAGAGAGAGAGAGAGAGAGAGAGAGAGAGAGAGAGAGAGAGAGAGAGAGAGAGAGAGTATGCTTACATTACTGAATGGAAGGTTGGTGGATAAAAGAAAGCCTGAAGAGTACCAGCATTGTCCTTCTATAACAAATTATCTCGCCGTCAACAAGTATTTTTATAGAAAAATCTTTTATCGTTTATCTTTTATAGTTTGAGTCATGGAAGTAGGCTATGGGGTTGCCGCCTTGACTGGCTTAATCGAATAAATCGACTTCAGTACTTCTCTATTTTTAAGTATCGTACTTATTCTCTTTTACCAGCACTGGATTAAACATCAACCAAAATAAACACGTGCTTAGGGCATCAAAGGACGAGGGCACCACAGAAATGAAAATGGTTTACGGCACGAAAAAAATCACTTTAAACTTGCTAAAATAATATTCGTAATGCCTTATCTCTAAGTATAGAAGCAGAGGTTTTACGTAAAAGGATTTATTTTAAAACGGGGGCCACAGTTTTCATTAATGTTTTACGTAGTGTTTTTGGTACCGAAAGACTTTCAAACTTCGTATACTTATCTATTTTGTGTTATAGAACAGAAAAATATTTTTGTATTCGAATTTATTTCATGTAAAAAATTGTCTTATTTCGATAATTTCAACCAATCACTGACAAGTATTCAGTTGTTTATACTTACTCCTTTGGCTGATTAAGCGGTGTAAAGCGTATTTAATCTCCATAGCTTCGTTTTATTTGCATTTTTTCATTTTAAATTTGCTTTTTTCATTTTCTTATTTTTTTCTTCGTTTTATTTGCTTTTTTCTTTTTAAATTTGCTGTTTTACCCTTACCCTAACCCTAACCCTAACCCTAGGGTTAGGGTTAGGGTTAGCCTATAATAGAAAGGTTTATTAGCTACTGCCAATATGCTTCAGCCATTTTTTGACAAGGAAATAATAATTTTATCACCGATAGAATTGTTTCAGAATTGTTTGTTTATGTAGTCGGCACTTAATGTATATCGGCTGAATGGACGTCAGTGATTGGTTGAAATTACAGAAATACGACAACTTTAACATGGAATAACTTAGAGATTTCTTTTTTTTTTTAAGAAGACTAAGAGAAAAAGATGCTTTATATGACGCATTCTACCAGTGTTCCAAGTTTCAAAGTGTTTCGTTAAGAAAATACTGTGGCCCCCGTTTTAAAATAGATCCGCGTTTTATTCAGCCGGTCAGCCAGATTCGGTTCTAACTGACTTTGGCTTCGGGAGTATTTGTTTTTTTAACTATCCAAAACCAGCCAGAAGGATAGACATATCGTTGAGAACAATAGATTTCGTTGGCGGTCTGTTATTTATATTCTAGCTTTTGGTTGCCTAGAAGAGGTTAGAAGGGTCAAGTGGCAAAGACAATTCTGCCTAGCGAAGGCATCTGGCAAACGTAACAGCTGTCACTCAGAAAAACTATTGTTTTACCGTGAGAAAAGTGTTGTTGAATTGTTAAGTGAAATTTGGCGATCGAGGATCGAATCCACACCATGCCTGCATGAAGCTACTACATATATATATGCATACATATTTATTTTCAGTCTACACTGGAAAAATATGTAATGACCATTATTTATACCTTGTCTTGTGTGTGTGTGTGTGTGTGTGTGTGTGTGTGTGTGTGTGTGTGTGTGTGCACGCGTGTGTATTTGTGATTGTACCCCACCACCGTTTGACAGCCCGTGTTGGTTCGTTTTCGTCCACGTAACCTACGGTTCGGCAAAACAGTCCCAAAGAATAAGTAGCAAACTTTATAAAAAGAAAAAAACGTGAAAAATAGATTTATTCGACTTAATCCTTCAAGGTTGTAGCCCAGTAGGGCTGCAGTCCCATAACTGAAACAAGTAAGAAACAGAGATTGAAAGATAAGGTGCACGGTGATGGAGCAGTGCCTTCAATGAGTAGAGTATTTATTTACAAGGTATTAACGTCTGCGCCAAATTAACCAGATGACCTCCCAATATCAGCAACAAAATTAATGTGAAATATTTTATCCATTGCGTAAAGCCGAATTTTTGGGGGTCAGACTGTATATATGCTTCATATTTATCTTTGTTAAAAGCATAGGTCCATTGTATGCAGTGACTATAGTCACGATTTGGTCAAGGGAGACTTATATGTTTAGCCATGATGATTTTGTCTATTCACTGATATTTGTATTTGGTTTTCAAAATAGACAATGACCTTCTTTAGAAGTTTTGGCAAAGTCTTGTCAGAATTAAATTATAAGTTGATCGCAGTTTGAGTAATCTTTCATTTCAGTTTGTTTTTAATTCTCTAGTTGTATTTAAACATACAAACCGAGCGGCGTTTGTCTTTTTCGTAAACTGTTTTGAAACGTTTCTTGACTTGTTTCTTTGTGTGTATCGTTACAACGCTGTGTTTAGACCCTCACACACACACACACACACACACACACACGTACACACACACACACACACACACGTACACACACACACACACACACACACACACACATAAAGTGTGTTTGTGAACCGACAGTGGAATGCTCGGGATTAAAATGGCATAGTTTTTTTATTGTTTTACTTGTTTCAATCATGTGGCTGCAGCCATGCTGGAGCACCGCCTTTGGTCGAACAAATCAACCACTGCATTTATTCTTTGTAAGCCTAGTACTTATTCCAGCAGTGTCTTTTGCCGAACCGCTAAGCTATGGGGACGTAAACAGCAATATCGGTGAGAGTACAAACACACACACACACACACACACACACACACACACACACACACACACAAATATACGACATTCTTCTTTCAGTTTCCGTACACGAAATCCACTCATAAGGCTTTGGTCGGCCTGAGGCTACAACATATACATATCCATATATGTATGTATATATATATATATATATATATATATATATATATATATATATATATATATATATATATATATATATATATATATATACATATATATATATTATTAAAAAATATGGCAAAAAAATCATATATTAATTAATACCGAGTTCTCATACTGGATATATGCGACGCAGTAAATATTCTCTGCAGACATATTCCTGGAATTAGCGCGCCAAAACGAAGATTTTTGAATTTTACCATTAAGCTGTAATTAGCAGAACCATATACACGCGCACATATGGCGGTGGGCAACTTTGTATGGGGTTCTGATGATTATGGTTCCATTACAAATCAGGCTGAAGAGAAATAGACAGTCGGTAAGATTGTTAAATTTTGAAACCGGTCGCTGTTTAATAATGTTTCTTTTCGGTGATTTTAAATGTCTTGCCCGCTTACGTTTTGGTATCACGCTATATTTCATGTTGAGAACAATTTAGGTCTTATTAGACACAATATGTGATCTATTTCTAGCACATTGAATGTCCACGTTAGTGGTCAACGTCATATATAAATAATATATATATATATATATATATATATATATATATATATATATATATATATATATATATATATATATATATATATATATATATATATATATACATACATATATATATATATATATATATATATATATATATATATATATATATATATATATATATATATATATATATATATAGGTTCAAAAAACACAAAAAACAATAACAAAAAAACAACAAAGTGAGGCCGTGATACGGATAGTGTTATTGGACGCTCGGGAAAGGAAGGAGAGAGAGTATGACGTTTCGGGCGCAGCCCTTCGTCGGAAAGACAGAAAGTTCGGAGAATGGAAAACCGGAGGAAGAGGAAAATGGCACCGATGCCCACGAGGTTACTTTGTGAAAGGACCGGAAGAGGAGGTGGTGGGCGAAAAGTTCTTTCTAAGACAGGAGAGTGAAAAAGGGAGGTGAATATGTGTGCGTGCGCGAGGGTCTGCAAGTGTGTGTGTAATAACAGAACGTGTGTGTGCGTATGTATGTGTGTGTGTGTGTGTGTGCTTGGTTTGGTGGTTTATCTGTTAGTGTGTATGTGTGTTTGTGTGTGTGTGTGTGTAACATAGTGGAAGGAATTAGTAGCAGGAATAGTTAATGGGTGCTTATGGACAATAGTTAGTGGAAGGTCAGCAGGCAGTTTTTGAGTATGTGTGTGTGTTTGTGTGGGGTTGTAGGTGTTGGGTGCGTGTGTGTGTGTATTTTGTACGTGCGCGTGTGTGTTTGTGTATGTTTTTGTGTGTGCGTGTGTGTTTGTGTGTATGTGTATGTTGTGTATATGTGCGTTGCTGTGTACGTGTGTGTGCGTGCGTTTGCTTCTGTAGGTGCGTGTGTTGTTTATGCCCATGTGTGTGTGATTGTATGCGTGTCTGTGTGAGTGTGTTGTGTTGGTGGTAAGTGTGTGTATGTGTATGTGGGTGTGTGCGTGTGTGTGTGTATGTGTGTGGATGTGCGTGTGTGTGTGGGATTGTGATGTGTGTGGGGTTGTGAGTGTCAGGTACGGGTGCGTGTGTGTGTATGCGCGTGTGTGTTTATGTGTGTCTGTATGTGTGTGTCCGTGTGCGCGTGTGTGTATATTTTTTGTGCGTGCGTGTCTGTATATTGTGTATGTTTTCGTGCGTGCGTGTGTGTTGTGTATGTGAGTGAGTATCGTGTATGTGAGAGGTGTGTGTGCGTGTGTGCATGTGTGTGTATGTGTATGTGTGTACGTGTATGTGTGTGTTTGTGTATGTGAGAGGTGTGTGTGCGTGTGTGTATGTGTGTGTTTATGTGTGTGTGCGTGCGTATGTGTGTGAGAGCGTAAGGATGTGTGCCAGGTATGTGTGTTATTTTGTGTGTGTCTCTACCACTGTGCGTGTGTGTGTATATATGTGCGTTCGTCTATATGTGTGTGTGAGGGCGCGCATGTATGTTTGTCATGTGTGTGGGCGGTATATATGTAAGGTGTGTGGGAGGTGTGTGAGATTTTCTTTTTCATGAATGAAAGCTTGAAGTTGTCCATGATAAGTGTTCTCAATTCTTCTATTTGCTCTGCCTAGAACGACCAGAAGATCTACTCGAAACTATATCAGTCAAAATTATAACTACTCGAAACTATATCAGTTAGCTTTGTGATAAGGTGATCACATTCTTTGTACTTAACTTGTTCTCAATCATTACAAACTGCCTTCGTATTTCTATTGTTTTTTATGTTAAGCAGTGACAACTTGTTCTCATTCCATTTGATGTATGTTGTCTGCTGTTTTATTTAATTAGCTGTGGTACATATATAAATGCAACTCTCCCAGGTGAATAAAAATGCATGAGAACTAACACCAATATTAGCATGAGGGACAGCGGCAAGCTGGCAAAACAGTTAGCACGCCAGGGAAAATGCTTAGCGGTAGTTCGCCAGTCTTCACATTCTGAGTTTAAATTTCGTCGAGGTCGAATTTGTCTTTCATCCTTTCGGGGTCTGTTAAATAAGTACCAGTTGAGCACTGGGGTCGATGTAATCGACTGACCTCCTCCCCCGGAATTGCTGGCCTTGTGCCAAAATTTGAAACCATTAGACAACGAGGTGGCAGAATCGTTAGAGCGTCGGACAAAATGGCTTATCTTAAGGCAGTGAGCTGGCAGAACTGTTTGCAAGCCGGCAATATGCTTAGCAGCATTTCGCCCGTTTTTACGTTCTGAGTTCAAATTCCGCCAAGGCCGACTTAACCTTTTATCCTTTTGGGGTAAATGAAATAAGTACCAGTTGAGCACAGGGCTCGATGTAATCGACTTACCTCCTCCCCCGAACATGCTGACCTTGTGCCAAAATTAGAAACCAATATTAGTATAAGTGCAAAATCCTAACTACTAGACCAGTGTGTTGCACTCACGATCATGAGACCGAGCTTTCGTTTATTCCATCTTGCTCTGCTATCACTTCAACAACCGATGTGTGGCACACTATGGACTTGTTCAAGCAATGCTGATTTGATGCAGGGATCGAGCTTATGTACAGCACAAACGTTTGATCACAGTAAACAAGTCATTTGTACGGGTTGTTCAGCAAAAAATCGTAGATCCGTCTTTCTCGATCGAAAGACTACCATTGATTAATTAATTAATTGATTAATTAATTAACTATGTAATACGCAACTCACCAAATGTTACTTAACAACCTTAATACCACACAAAAATAGTATTTGGAACCGGTGTTTATCCATGCAAAAGATCGCCGACTTGGTCCGATGCAAATTTGTACCAATGTCATCGCAAGCATGACTGTTAGAAGGCAAAGAGCTGGAATGAATACCGCAAGACATTTTGTCTCGCCTGCTAATAGCTCAGCCAATCCCCCACGCTAGATTAGTACAATTTTATAGACCCGGAGAAAAAAAAAAAAGTGGTGAACTTGATGTCTGTGGGAGTTAAACGCAGGGAACAGAAACTTGGAGCAAATATTACGGCTCTGCCAATTCGGTTTCTCAGAACGATGCCTTTAAAAATATCTTACTTTTATTAAACTGGCAAATTTTACCTCTACTTCTAATCCTTCCCGACTCTCCGCTTCTCCCCATGAGAAACCCTGAACAGGAACGATATAGATGATTTTGAGGTGAAGTGAACACTAAGTGGAGTAATAACTTAATGTAATGACTTGGGAAATTTTACCATGAGATCCCTGCTGTATGATAACTTATTAGTAAACTTAATAGTATTGTCAACGTAGTAAACCAAGACATTTCAATTTACTGATATTATATCGTTGCTAAGGAGAATATTTATTGGAAAATTAGCGGTGTATACACGCACACACACACACATCGGTATACAAATACGACAAATACGATATATTGGCAGATCAATAACTGAGGCACATTTATATAAATGTATATGTGTATCTATGTCTCTCTCCGTCCCTTTCTCCCTCTCTCTATGTAGATAGGTAGATAGATAGATAGGTACATACATACATACATACATACATACATACATACATACATAGACAGACAGACAAACAAGTGGGTAGGTAGGTAGGTAGGTAGGTAAGCAGACAGACAGACAGACAGACAGACAGACAGACAAACAGACAGATAGATAGATAGATAGAAAGATAGATAGATAGATAGATAGATAGATAGATAGATAGATAGATATGTTTCTTTATTGGCCACACAGGGTTGAACACAGAGGGGACAAGATACAAAGTAGAGCTTTTCTTTTTGGGAAGAAGAAAAAAAAGTGGGTCGAATTTCGGTCGAAAGAGATCGTGGAAAAAATAACGATCAATAAGGGACGTGTATCACAGAAATGTCAATGTAAAAAGGGAAAACAGATTAGGTTTATCCTTGGGAAGAAAAGCCTGCGGAAAAGACCACGGTAACTTTGGGCAAAAATGTCATGAAAAAAACACATTACAGTAAGTGACTCTCTTTTTTCCTTTCTTTTTTTCTTTTTTTTTTGGTTCATAGGATTAGAGAGAGAGATAGATAGATAGATAGATAGATAGATAGATAGATAGATAGATAGATAGATAGATAGATAGATAGATAGATAGATAGATAGGTATGTTTCTTTATTAGCCACACAGGGCTCAACATAGAAGGGACAAAATACAAATGTAGAGTTTTTCTTTTCGAGGGGGGCGAAAACAAAGCAGAAAAAAAAAAAAAAAAAAAGTGGGGAAAACGATGAAAAAAAACATCGCAAAACGTTTGGGGTATTTACAAAAAATACGAAATAATACAGAAAATTCCCAATAAATGGGGAGGTTATCCGTGGAAAGAAAAACCTACGAAAAGACCACGGTAACCTCGGTCCTTAGTGTCACAATTTGTTAAATAAAATTCCTTTTATTTATGCAAGAAACGTAAGTAAATCTCTGTTTACAAAATTTTAAAACGTTTTATAGAATCATGGTCAAGGTGGCTTCGTCATTTATACGTGCCATTCTTGCTACATGTATCCATCTTTTTTCGAAACATTTGCTAGACAACACTTGCCTCTCTACTCTCACCTTCCTTTTCAAGTGATACTTGAAAAAGTTGATGAGAGATTGACCAGAGAGGTAAGTGTTTGTCTCTAATCCTTTCAGACGCGTCCACTAGATGCATTCTTTCGCCATAGCCACAAGTACAATAAATACAGCTCTTCCTTCCCGTTTAAAGGAAGGAGGCGTGACGATATTGACGATAGACTCGGTTGATAAACCGACTCGTCCCACGTTCGACATAAGCCCACAGCTCCGAAATGGTTGGACACTGCACGAGTGCGTGCAGAACGGTTTCGTCGCTCTGACCGCATCTCGGGCAGGTCGGCCCCGCATTTCGCGAGCCGTGTCTATAGAGCTTATCCCGAACGGGTAGCGCTTCTCGGTAGCACTGCCAGGCCAGGGATCTCTGAAAGTTGTCCATAGGTCCCGGCCCGAAAGTCGTCCTGAACAGGCGGGTCAGGTATTCCTCGTCGACGCCCAGGTTCGCTCCGAGATCGTCGTCGTACCTGCCCTCCACTAATCCCCTATAGAATGAATTCGTTGTGATGCAGCCGCTCAAGGTCGACCCGGGACGGCAAAGTTGTTGCAGAGCAACGTGACACTCACGGTGCCATTCGCCATTCCTCGGCCTCTTTTTGATCCACGACTGCAGCTCGGTCATGGAGACGAGCTGCGGAAAGCGCGTCGTACAAACGGTGACCACACCTGCTCACCGTCGTCTACGTAGAGCCGGAGATGTCGCAGTCTCAGCGCATGTCTGCGCATCATCAACCACGGCATGCCCAGCCCTCCTTTCAGCGGGTGTTGGCAACAAACGGATCGCCTCACCATCGGAACGCTTCCTTTCCACAAAAAGCGGAAGAGGATGCGCTCCATTTCGGTGATGGCGCGATCGGGACAAGGCACGACGGTCAGGCGGTATTCGATGACGGACGCGATGTACGCGTTCGCCACCTCCGCCCGACCTTTTAGGGACAGCTTCCTCTCGGACCATTGCCGGCAGAGAGTGGCTACCCTACTCGTTATCTCGTCCCAGTTCTTCTCCGTTTGCAGGTCCGGACCGAACCAGACTCCGAGCAACTTGACCGGACCGTCCGTCCAGCGTCCCACTACTGAGGCGCTGCCGGACGGTTTGGGCTTGCTTCTCCAGGTGCCGAGCAGCAAACCCACCGACTTATCCGGGTTGATTTTCGCTCCCGTCACCGCTTCGTAGTCTTTCAGCGTCTCGCCGACAAGCTCGATGTGCTCGTGGCTAGACTCTATGACGGTGACGTCGTCCGCGTATGCCGACACGCTCGTCCCGCACCCCAGTTCTCGCGGGATGCCCCTCAGCGTCGCCAGCTTCTGCAGTAGTGGCTCGAGAGTCAATACGTACAGGAGCGGCGACAGGGGGCATCCCTGACGAACCGAACGTCCAATGTCGAAGGGTCCCGATAGACGTCCATTGACGCGAACAACCGAACGGATGCCTGTGTACAAGGCAGCCATCCAGCCGCGGAAAACGGGACCGAAGCCGGCCGCTTCGAGGACGGCCTCCAAATATCGATGGTCTACCCTATCGAAAGCTTTGGATTGATCCAAATTGATCAGGGCCCCACCCATGCCAGGTTCCTTAACTACCCTCTCTATGATGTAGCGCATCAGATGGAGGTTGTCATGGATGCTCCGGCCCGGCACGGCGCACGTCTGCTCCGTGCCGACCAGTTTCTCGATGACAAGCGCCAACCGCTTGGCTAACACCTTGGCCAAAATTTTCATGTCTGCATTGAGCAGAGTGATGGGCCTAAAGATAATAGAATGGCTATAAGCAAAACTATTACGAGGAAGTCTGGAAGTGGAGGAATCAACAAAAAACGTACCAAAGCTTTTATTAAAGCTCTCAAATCCCAAATCCTAAAGGATCCAACCAAATCCATGAGAAAAATGGCAATTGAACTTGAGGTAGACAACAAGACCATTAGAAATGCAGTAAAATATGATTTGAGGTTAAAATCTTACACCAGAACACCAAAACACTTTTTGACAACAACTATGAAGGAAAAGAAATCAAAATTATTACATGGTTCAAGAAAAAGCCCTCCATTGTAACGATCTTTTCAGATGAAAAGATCTTCACTGTCGATGCTGTTCTGAACCGCAGAAATAACAGATTTATCGCAAAATCGACACCTAAGGTTAAGAGGACATTCAAAACAAGACATCCTGCTCAAGTTATGGCTTTTAATGTTGTGGCTTCCGATGGAAAGAAAATGTCTATAAAATTCTACAAAGGTGATGAAAAGATCAATGTTAATACTGACTACAAGGCTCTGAGATACTAGGTATTGCTATGGCTTAAAGCAAACTACCCAGATGGTAATTATATATGGACACAGGATGGTGCTCCAGCCCACACAGCTAGAAAAATAAAAGATTTCTGCAAATCCAACTTTACCAATTTTTTGGAATCATGTTTATGGCCGCTGTTATATGGACTGTTAGACATGTAATTCGTCTGACGTTCCGTGTGTCACTGTGGTTCGTCTGAGTTCATTGTTTCATTGTTGTTGTCTTGTGTGACTGTCGTAGTAAAATGTCATTGATATATATGGCGGACATGACTTTTGTTTATTCATAACGAACATTGGGTGAGTGCGTTCTTTGTATGTAATTGAATAATAAATGTAATAATTAAATTTGTATAACTCGTTGTGTTATCTCTGCGAGTCTTCCGAGGGAAATACAACAGAGTTTATTGGCGTCGCCGATAGGACCGGTAGGATACATGCTTACTTTACCGTAAAATTATTCAACGTAATAACAATGGCTGAAAAACAGACAGTAGAACTTATTAAATTGTTTAGGGAACAAATGGACAAGCAAATGCAACAACATCAGAGAGATATGGACACTCTGTTAAAACTGTTTGGTGCTCGACAAGTTGAAGGCGATCCCAGTGGCTATTTTTCAGCTGCTTCAACAACAGTGTCGATTCCACCATCTGCTGCATTTGATTCTATGACAGAACTATGGCCTGATTACTGGTCAAGATTCCGTACGTGTGGCTGTTAATGCTGTACCTGAAAAACGCATGGCACAAGTGTTCCTGACCAATCAGACTGCTACTGTTTACAAGCAACTTGCTAATTTGGCTACCCAACAGAATCCGCCTAAAGATAACAACTTGATAATGGACGAAATCGTTGACTTCATGAAAGAACAGTTCGACCCAAAACTTTTCATTGTGAGAGAGCGTTTCAAGTTTTGGAGTGATATGCAGCGGAAGCCAGGCGAAACTCTCCAGGAGCTGGCAGCACGTATACGCCAGGATGCAGCTACCTGTGATTTTCCAGCGATCACCAACCCACAGGATGAAGTTCTGAGACAGAGATTCATATGTTCTGTTAACAATGAAGCGGTTCTGAAGGCGCTTTTTAAGATAAAAGACTCAGAACTAGATTTTGCCCGTGCTGTCCAGGTTGCCATCGAGACTGAAGACGCAGCAAAGGTTGCAAAAGAAACTGTTTACGGTTCCAAAACCAAGCAAGTCTACAGAGTCCAACAGAACAAGAATAAGAGTCCCCAAAAGAAACATCAGCAGTCTTATTCCACAAACCAGGAGAAATGCTACCGATGTGGAAAGGCCCACAAAGCGACAGATTGTCCTTTCAGAGAAACCAAATGTCATTTTGTGACAAAAAGGGACATTTGCAAGCGGTGTGTAGGAAAAAACAACATCAGCAACGCAATGGCTACTCACAAACTCTCGTGAAAAGAATCACAAAAGCTGAGCTAGTCAAGGCGATCCTAGGTGAAGTTTCCCGAGACACTCATAGTTTAATTGTGCCAGTAACAATCCAGAATAGACTGTTCACAATGGAATTGGACACTGCTACTACAGGCAATTTTGTTTCCTTGTCAGTCTGGAAACAACTTGGAAGACCAAAGCTGCAAGATGTCAAGCATCGCTATGAATCTGCCAGCAAGCACAACCTGCCTGTTCCAGGAACTTTCATGGGCCAAACCAAGGATCCAACAACTGGTAAGCAGGATCTTATACCTTACATAGTCACCAAGATCTCTGATCTTAATTTGCTGGGATGGAATGCTATCCAGACTCTGGGAATTTCCGTGGACACTGCTCTAGGTTTGAAAAGCATAGACAGCCAAGCCAAGAGGGAAGGGGCTGAAATGATGTATCCAAAGACCTCAAGTGAGCCCTATGTTTCCTTGCAGCAAGATTGTCACATGTGTGATGAATTTCCAGAGCTTTTCAAGCAAGAATTGGGATGTCTCAAGAACTTTGAACTGGAAGTGAAGTTCAAATCGGACGCAACACCAGTCTTTCACAAGGCACGTCCGGTCCCGTTTGCTCTTCGTGATAACCTAGCCAAAGGTTACGAAGAAGGCATCGCCAAGGGAATCTGGAAGCCTGTTCAGTTCAACGAATACGGAACGCCAGTGGTACCGATTCGTAAAGCACACGCTTCAAGCAACCTGAAGCCCAAACTACGGATTTGTGGTGACTACTCTATGGGAATTAATGACCAACTTGCTGATCACCGTCATCCAATGCCACTCCCTGTTGAACTGATGCAGAAACTCGGAGGTGGATTCGGATATACAAAGATAGACCTTGCTGATGCCTATAATCAGATCAAGCTGGCTCCAGAGAGTCAACGCAGACTCGCACTCAGCACTCACCGTGGAGTACTCCTGCAACAACGACTCCCTTTCGGAATCAAGTCAGCACCTGGTTACTTTCAGGAGATCATGGAAAACCTGACCCATGATCTACCTGGAGTGGCAGTCTTCCAGGATGACATGCTCGTCAGTGGGAAAGATGCAAACAGTCACCTGAACAACCTAAAGTGTCTACTCACACGTCTAAGCGACAATGGACTCAGATGTCGCTGTGAAAAGTGCCAGTTTGCACTACCCAGTGTAGAATACCTTGGACACATTTTGTCGGCTGAAGGGATCACGAAGGGATCCAAGGTCGAAGCAGTCTTAAAGATGCCGCCTCCAACGAACGAATCAAGCTTGAAATCTATCCTAGGTTCAGTTCAGTTTTATGGAAAGTTTATCCCAAACCTAGCCAGTATGGCTGAGCCACTCTATTGCCTTACGAAAAAGTCAACTATTTGGAAGTGGGGAGATGAGGAACAGTCAGTTTTTGATCACTTGAAAAATGTACTTTCATCAAGTTAAGTTCTGATACACTTCGATCCAAACAAAACTTTGGGATTGGCTTGCGACGCATCAAACGTTGGTATTGGAGCAGTCCTGTTTCACCGCTATCCTGATGGAAGCGAGCGCCCAATATCCAATATGTCCAAGACTCTCACTTCTGCACAGCGTAACTACAGTCAAATTCAAAAGGAAGCCCTAGCTATCATATTTGGCTTGCAGAAGTTTTACCAATATCTGTACGGTCGTAAATTCGTACTCGTGACTGACCACAAGCCACTGACATCACTATTCAGTCCGAGGAAAGAGACGCCACTTCTCGCTGCTAATAGACTAGCACGATGGGCCCTGTGGCTGAACCAGTTTGACTACACCATTGAATATCGAAAATCAGCAGATCATGGCAATGCTGATGCCCTCAGTCGCTTGCCATTCGGTGATGATAACGACTTTGACAGAAAGGAAAATGGTGAAGACAAAGGCAGCCATCTAAGCCTCCAGTTCACCCATGGATGTTACCAGAAAAGCCGTGGAGCCGCTTACACCTGGACCACGCAATAAATTTTATGGGTAGAGATTGGCTGGTGATCACAGATGCTTATTCCAAGTACCCATGCATTCATCCTACTTCCTCCACGTCTTCCAAAGCCACTTTAAATCTGCTTGAGGAAGACTTTGCGCACTTCGGATTTCCTCACACATTGGTCACCGATAACGCACCAACTTTTACGTCTGAGGAGTTCCAGAGCTGGTGCAAAGAACGTGGGATCACACACCTGACAGGGGCACCTTACCACCCAGCTACCAACGGAGCAGCGGAACGTTTGGTGCAGACCTTCAAACAAGCTCTGAAGAAGTCTTCTCTTCCGCCGACACGAGCACTTCAAGAATTCTTGATGCAGTACCGGAGAACACCGACATCCTGTGGATTCTCTCCAAGTGAACTTTTGAATCACCGGCAGATACGAACAAGGATTGATTCTCTGCTGCCATCGCCAGCACACATTGCTCAAGGCAAACAGTCTAAGGAAGCAGATAAGTCTCAGGTGACTCCAAGCTCGGCTGATGTCGCTAGAGTTATCAGGCAGTACAAGGCCGGAGATCCTGTGTATGCACTATACTATGGACCTCGCCGAGACAAAGATCCCCGATGGGTACCAGCAATCATTAAGAAGTCATTGGGTACTCGCTGCTTTAACGTGAAGGTCATACCTCATGGCCCGATGTGGAGACGACACTGGGAACAGCTGCGACCGCGGTACACAACTGAGGAAGACAATGAACCTGGTGATGCAGAAAACACTGTATTTCAATTTGCAACAGATCACCCGATGGAGATCTCGGAAACTGTGCCACTAACTCAACGACAAACCAGACCCAAGATCATGTTACCCGTTCCAGAGTATAGACCAGACAACCCAAGACGATCCAAGAGAACCCGTAAAACCCATGAGAGACTTTGCTGTTGATACTTCTTGTGTAGCATCAATTTCAGTGGGGAGGTGTTATATGGACTGTTAGATATGTAATTCGTCTGACGTTCCGTGTGTCACTGTGGTTCGTCTGAGTTCATTGTTTCATTGTTGTTGTCTTGTGTGACTGTCGTAGTAAAATGTCATTGATATATATGGCGGACATGGCTTTTGTTTATTCATAACGAACATTGGGTGAGTGCGTTCTTTGTATGTAATTGAATAATAAATGTAATAATTAAATTTGTATAACTCGTTGTGTTATCTCTGCGAGTCTTCCGAGGGAAATACAACAGCCGCCTTCTAGCCCAGATCTAAACCCTCTGTATTATGCTATTTGGGGCGTTTTAGAACATGCTACCAATAAAACATCACACAGCAAAGTTGACTCTCTTAAAGATACTATTAAAGAAGAATGGGAGAAGTTGTCTCCCGAATATTTGAGGAACACTTGTGAAAGTTTCAGGAAGCGTGTGAAGGCAGTTATTGAGAAAGAAGGAGGACACATAGAATAAAAACATTTTCTATTATGTAAATTTTCTTGTGGCAAATAAATTCTGATGACTTTCAATAAACTAACGTGCCATACGCTGTCTTTCAATCCTTGCCTCAATCCCTGTATGGGAAGATAGTCGCAACTCATTGAAAAGTGAAAGAAATTGGAACACGGTAATTACTTAATGCACTTTATATTTACACTATATATACTTTATGCACAATTTTATAGACTTAATACACAGCACTTATTAAATAAACGTTCACTTTTATTTTTTCATTTTTCCCATAAGCAAAAAAAATCTGTCCCGTACATATCATACAACCTTTAGTTAAATTGCATCGTCTAAAAATCTTTGCTTTCTTTCTGTTTGCATGTATATTAAACCCAAGCTGTTATATTTTATTTGTTTGTCTGCCTAACTGCCTATATATACTGCTGTTGTCGCTAATAGCTAATACATACATATCATGTAGGTTATCTTTTAATTCGTCCACGTAAGCAGGAGTAACAACATCAACTGTAATCCTGTAACGATGCAATCAATTGCGTGTCCCCGTTTATTTTAATTTCAATATACAGAAAAAACGGACAAGTTCACATAAAACTCTTGCATTCCATGTGACTGGTGGTTTTTAATTATTTAAACAAATATACAGCGTTTGTTATATATTGATGAGGAGTTCAATATACGACAAAACAAAACCAACCCGCATAAATAATGCGTGTTTTTTTTTTTCAAAATTAAGATAAACAAAGTTCTTTTTTAATCTAAAATATACTCTCCTTCATTCTCTCAAAAAATTCTGTTTCTTCCCACATACTGTGGAAAGAAATTAACTAGAGCTTGGGTCTGTGGGCTGCCACCCGGCATAGAAGCTGACTGGATAGAAGATACTATCCGACGGGGTCTGGGTGGCAGCGGAGCCAAGCTCCTAAACGTAAAAATATTACCGACAGCTGATTGGGTTGGGTCAAAAGCGGTTTTGGCCCTGTGGACCCATTCAGCCAGTGATCTGGTTCTCCTAGATTTTCTAAGGATGGACAGGCAGAGATATCCAGTTATAGTCGAGGGACATCCCCCGAAATGTCACCTGTGTCTGGAGCCTGGTCATATTAAGAAGGACTGCCCCCGGGACCAGAATAAGGTCCTGGAACACTTAATAAATGTTGTTCCCCCCGCTCTCCCAGTGGAGGGAGAGACGGAGAAAGTCGAGGAGGTTTCCACCTCCTCGAAGAAAGGGAAGAAAAGAAAGAAGGTGGGCAACAATGGTTGCTCACCGAAAGTTGCGGGGGAGGAGGAGGACATTCTGGCTAAGGTGGAAGTGCGTCCTATTCCAGTGGAACCCAAAAGAAAGAAGAAAAAGAAGAACGGGACACGGCCTGAGCCCGGTAGTGCACCGCCGGCGTGTCCCGAAGCTCCGTTGGTGGGAATTGTGCCACGAACGGAGGAAGGCCTGTCGGTGGGAATTGTGCCGCCGACAGTAGAAACTGAGGCCTCGACCTATGAGGAGGAGGAATTTGTGGTCCTCTTCCACAAGGGAGGGTCCGTTGAGAATTTTGTAAAAACGTTTGCCAGGAAGGGTCGGACGAGAGGAATCCTCACCTGTACCAAGGACCCTAGCTGGCCTCCGCAGGTGACTGCGGAGGTCGTGTGGGAGACAGACTTGTGCAGGGTGATGAATTCCTTCCCTAAAGACACTTTCCGTTTATTTTATGTGAGTGGAGTGTCGGGTTACTTGAAATCAGCTTGCCTCCAACGTCTAATATTCCGGATGTATTTGCAACAATGTATACTCGCTTAAATTCTGAACTTCACTATCGATAATTGAGTCAGGGGCATCACGAAATGGAATAGACTTTACTTTAATATTTGAAATTATTATCCTTGTATTTACCTCTGCAGCAGTTGAAGCACGATTATGAATCCCAATCTTCTTAAGCTCCTTGTAATTTTCATCTGTATGAAGTCTCGCCTTGCACACACGATTTTCGCACCTCCAGTATATCTTCAATCCATCTGCATTCTACTTATTGTTTTGTGTATATATAATTTTCTTAACGGGCCACTTTGATTTTCCCTTTCTCTGAAGTTATGATCTTGCAGGTAGTCATGTTGATGGATAAGCGTATCGAATAAATTTAATTCGATTTGCTTGAAAATCTTTGTTCGTAAACTGTTCAGCGCAGATACTTAAGAGAGAGAGGCGGGGAGCGGTGTCAAATAAAGGGGGAAAATATCTAAAACCGTCCAACGACAATTTTAATTCTAAGGTGATTGTTGTAAACTTTCCCTCGAAAATCATATCTAAGAGTATTTTGGGACGAATTGACCAGCGACGGATTGACTGGAGATGAATTGATCAACGACGAATTAACCGGGGACAAATTAACCGACGACGAAATAACCGAAGACGAATTGTCCTAGCACATATTACATTGATACAGTCGGAATATCTAATGTGAATGCTAATTATTGTATCTATATTTGGCTGAAAATTAATGAGTTTCATCCTTAAATTACCGCTCTCTCCTAGGTTCAGTTCACTATTAATTCTGCAGTACCGATAATAAAGTCACAAGGAAAAAATTCACAGCAATAAAATCACGATTTTGGCTTGGAAAAAAAGTCACAGTTAATTTATGGTGGCCAGTAACAGTGGCTACTTTAGAAAATTTTTAGTTGTTGTTTTAATATTGTGTAAAAGGAAACAAACATATAAAAAGAAAATTTATACATAAACTTGATCGATTCGCATTTTAGCCATTGCCGGGTAGTGCTTTTAATTTGTTCACTGAACACCGCCCTGAATTGACCTTTGTTTTGCAAAAATCCCCCCTAAATCACAAAATAAGGTGGGGAAATCTGCTCTAGTTTTCAAATCCTGGAAGCAACACTGTAGCTGGAAGCAACGCTGTAGCTGGAAGCAACACTGTAGCTGGAAGCAGGATAATAATCTAATTGTACACTTTATCACATACAAGAATATAAACACGTTTTTAAGCACAACATAAGTGGAGTCAAAAAGAAACACTACTTCAACCAGCACACCAGGATCGGCACTGCATGAACCATAGTGCTCTCTCTCTCTAGCGTGCAGCTTCCTATCTCGGATATGTGAGCATGCACACAACAGCCAAACACCGCGTCGCTGGAACTATGACGTATAGCTCAATAGAAGGATTTTTTAAAGTTTTTTCATAAACTAGGGGATGGCTACTGACATTAAGCTTAAGGATTATATAATGTACAAGTATAAAGAAAGAATTTAAAAGAAAAAAGGACTCATTACATTGAATGTTATCGGTAATATCGAGTGGAAATAGGGAGTGCTGCAGTTCCGCAGTGCCTATACACGAGCCGCCACTGGCCGGTAATAAAATCACAGGAAAAAAGTCACAATTAGATTATGGGATCCGGACAAAATCCGGAAAGACTTCCTCCTGTCGCCCTCCCCCACCCATTTTCTGACAAATTATTCAAAAATTTTTTTTTTTTTTTTTTTTCCCCAAAACCCACCTTTTCGAATACGGAGATTCCGGAAAATTACAAAAATCGGAATTTTGAAATTTTTTGCCTCCCCACCCCCATCTTACTGCCTCCACTTTCTTCTCTTTTCATTTTTTTCCGTAACTCTAACCCTAAAACCCTAACCCCAAGGTTGGGGTTTTAGGGTTAGGGTTCGGGTTTTAGTGTTAGGGTTAGGATTTTAGGGTTAGGGTTAGGGTTTTAGTATTAGGGTTACGGTTACGGTTACTGTTGAAGAAAAAAGTCAAAATTAAAGAATTTGGGAGGGAAAAGGGAGAGAAAATTTAACAATGCTAATTTTTGGCAATTTTCCGGAACCTCCGTATCCGAAAACGGGGGTTTTTGGCAAAAAAAAAAATTTTAAAGAAACAAATTTGGGAGAAAATGGTGGGGACGAGCGGAAGTTTTTCCGTAATTTCGTTTGATTTCTAGCTAGAAGCAAAGAGGAAATAACAATTACTGACCAAAGACAAAAAAAGAAAAATAATTAATTTTGTTAGTGTTATGGATGGGTAAAAGAAAAAACTGGTAAATGTCTATCGCCAGCAACGTAATATAATGTCTCATCCTTTTTTTTTTTTTTTTTTCTTGTAGACATTATGCTGTTGTTAAAGGAAAATTTGGCCGTTATTTCTAGGAGATCGAGAGACCGTGTAAAGGCTTCGTTTTCGTTGTGTATACTGATCTCCATGACAACATCAGCAATGGAAGTTTTCGATTGGTTAAAAATGATTCAACTTTAAACACTTGTAAACTCCTTTGTTATTCGAGAACAAAATATGCATTTTTCGTTATCAGCACGCAAAAGTACATTAGAGCTACAATAAAAAAAACATGCTGGTGAAAATTTGAAATATTTCAAGTGGTTGAAAGAGATGTAACAAGATCTACCACGACCGTCACTTTCCTCCTCCTCCTCCTCATCATCATCATCACCATCATCTTCATTACCACTATCATCATCATCATCATCATCTTCATTACCACTATCATCATCATCCTCATCACCATCATCATCATCATCATCATCACAACTGTCATCATCACCATCATTATTATCAACCACTCAACAATGAACACGACCACCACCGCCACCACCATTACTACCGTCAGCAGGAGCCCCTACCTCCTGATCCTACACCCCCATTACTCAAATATCAACGTCACCGCCATTTTCACTTCTCCACCATCGTTACCTCTACCACCACTACCACCACCACTACCACTACTCTCACCACTATCACTATCACAGGGATTATCAATAATCAAAACCTGATGCCCAACCCTACCAACACATCTGCCGTCCCTCTACTCATACACTTAAGCATCGATACCACCATCATCGTCTTCAAAACCCTCCACCACCGCTACCCTGCACCACCACCACCACCACTGTCATCGCTACCATCATCCACTACCACCTTTGCTATTGTCCCACCCTACCAATCATTCTTTTTTTCCATCACGCACTACCACCACAACCACCATCGTCATCATCACCATCACCACCATCATCAATACCATCACTAGTATTCCATCACCCATCGCCACCGCCATTGCAATTACCACAGCAACCATCACATCCATCAACACCACCACTACTACCACCACCAGCACCGTTCAACACATCCTAGCAACTTCAAGTTCACCGACGCAACCGCCATCAACAACCGTCACACATATAGACATCAAGGCCACCATCAACCAACTGTCAATCAACCACTCTCAACCAATTCAAATTAAAAAACCACCACCATCATCATCACCATTGCCGTCATCATCTTCATCATCATCATCCTCATCCTCATCATCATCATCATCATCGTCGTCGTCGTCGTCGTCGTCGTCATAGTCGTCGGCAACAGCAAACAGTAACATTACGACTTTAAAACCAAACAATCAGACGATCGGCCATTTTGATTTTGTTGCCTTTTGTCGTTCTTTTCAACTGTTACTTTTTTTTTCCTTATTCTTATTCTTTAAATTCTGATCAAACTCAGGAAACAAATGCTGAGAGCAGCAGCAACAGTAACAGCAGCAGCAGCAGTAGTAGTAGTAGTAGCGGCGGCAGCAGCAACAGCAGTCTCATATGTGCTCTTTTGTTCTTATTCATTGTCTTAACAATGCTTTTAAAACTCACTGGAAACTTTTCTTCCCTCTCTCTCTCTCCATCTATCTATCTCTCTCTTACATTTTCACACACTCCATACATATGTATGTGTGTGTGTGTGTGTGTGTGTGTGTGTGTGTGTGTGTGTGTATGTAGGTATGTATGTATGTGTGTATGCATGCATGTATATATATACATATCTATATTGAAAAAAGATTAGAGATCTATACAGATCAAATTTTTATTTATAAAAGATGGAGATAGAAACAGAACAGAAGTAAATCTAAGTCATTTTAATTTAGAAAGAAATTAATAAAATGATTCTTTAAAAATATATAGAGGATATAAAATATTACCGGTTTCGATTTCATCGTATGAAATATTAATAAAAATTTGGAATTTGGAGTAAAAATAGTTTGTGCTTATCTTCTTTTTGGTGCTCTGAACATGTCTGGAGTTTTCCGGTAAAGTTTTCTTCAAATATATTTTGTTTGTAAATAATTTGGAATAGAGCTCAAGGTGTTAGAGAGAAAGAAAAGAAGAGAAGGGGTGTAGTTGTATATTGTCTAAAAAGAATCTCTGAGTTCCTACCAAGGATGTGGCTTAAAAGCATTTATTGAATGGGTTTTATGTCCAGCTGTGTGTGTATGTGTGTGTGTGTTGTGTTGAATGTCCTTTCAATACGTTTGCAATGTGACCAGTTGTGTGTTAATGGGTGTGTATGTTGTGATTAATATCTTGTTCAGTGTTCTATTAAGGAATTAAGGTTTTCCTTCTTGTTAGTGTGTGTGTGGGTCTGAACTGCGATGCTTTCTTTTGAGTGTTTCCAGCTGTGTGTATGTGCGTGTGAGAGACATTTTATTTTAAGTGTCTCCAACTGTGTGTATGTGTGTGTGTTTTTGCGATGTCTTCTTTTTTTAAGTCATTGTCTTAGATTTACTTCTGTGCTGTTTCCCCCTCCATCTATATAGGAGTGGCTGTGTGGTAAGTAGCTTGCTTACCAACCACATGGTTCCGGGTTCAATCCCACTGCGTGGCACCTTGGGCAAGTGTCTCCTACTATAGCCTCGGGCCGACCAAAACCATGTGAGTGGATTTGGTAGATGGAAACTGAAAGAAGCCCGTCGTATATATGTATATGTATATATATATATGTGTGTGTTTGTGTGTTTGTCCCCCAACATCGCTTGACAACCGATGCTGGTGTGTTTACGTCCCCGTAACTTAGCGGTTCGGCAAAAGAGACCGATAGAATAAGTACTAGGCTTCCAAAGATTAAGTCCTGAGGTCAATTTGCTCGACTAAAGTGGTGCTCCAGCATGGCCGCAGTCAAATGACTGAAACAAGTAAAAGAGTAAAAGAGTAAAAAGAGTATATATATATATATATATATATATATATGCAAATATGGCTGTGTAGTAAGAAGCTATCCAGCTACATGGTTCCGGGTTCAGTCCCACTGAGTGGCACCTTGAGCAAGTGTCTTCTACTATAGCCTCCAGTTGACCAAGGCCTTGTGAGTGGATTTAGTAGACGGAAACTGAAAGAAACCCATCGTACACACATACACACACATACATACATATATACAGCTGTGTTTTGTGTCTGTCCCCCACCATCGCTTGACAACCGATGTTAGTGTGTTCGTCAAAACAGACCGCTAGAATAAGTCCTAGGCTTACAAAGAATAAGTCCAGGGGGTCGATGTCTTCGGCTAAAACCGTTTAAGGAGGTGCTCCAGCATGACCGCAGTCAAATGACTGAAACAAGTAAAAGAATCAATGAATAGAAGAATATATATATAACAACTGGCACTCCGTCGGTTACGACGACGCGGGTTCGTGTTGATCTGATCAACCGATTAGCTTGTTCATGAAATTAACGTGCAAGTTGCCGAGCACTCCACACTCCACAGACACACGTACCCTTAACGTAGGGAGATGTGACAAGGCTGGCCCTTTGCAATGGAGATAGTGCTCCTTTTTTGCCAGCTGTGTAGACTGGAGCAACGTGAAATAAAGTGCCTTGCTCACGAGCACAGTGTGCCGCTGGGAATAGAACTCATAATCTTACGATAGTAAGCCGAATACCCTAACCACTGAGCCAGCGCCTTCTCAAATATATATAATCTTATGATAATTCTGCTTGTCATTCCGTTACTTAGCCCGTCGGTAATGCTTTCACGTGATTAGAGACAAATAAGAAAAAAGGAAGGAGAGTGAAAAAAAGGGAGTGAGAAAAAGAGGGAGAGAGAAGCGTCCATGACGTGAGGTGGCGGGAATGTAATTGTAACGCTTACATGTGATTAGTTGAAGGGAAAGAGAGAAGAAAGAAAAAGGAGAGAGAAAAAGAGGGTAAGGCGAAGAGTGAGACAGAAAGAGGGAGAAAGAGAAAGAGGAAGAGACAAAAAGACGGAGAGAGAGAAAAAGAGGGAGAGAGAAGCGTCCATGACGTGTGGTAGGGGGAAAGTAATATTTATTACGAGGTTTAAAAAGTTAGTTGAAGGTACCGATGATATAGAGGAAGAGAGTTAAAAATATAATTTTCGCTGAGGGGTGATGTTCTGATGGTGAAGTTAAAGGCAGAGAGAGGGGAGAGAGAGACGAGGGAAAGAAAGAAGGGGAGAGAAAGATGATAATGATGGTGGGGGTGGAGAATATGGAGGTGGTGGAGGTGGAGTTGGTGGTGGTAGAGTTGGTGGTAGTAACTGGATAGTGAAAAGTGTATTTTTTTAAAAATTGAACTAAGTTTTTTTTCTATCACCGATCACTTAACGCATGCGCATAAGTGCTATTCCGTGAAATATTCATGCTTATTTACGTGGCAGATATATGCAATTTAACTAAAGGTTATATCAAATATACGGGATATTTTTTGTTTTTTTTTTGTTTTGTTTATGGGGGAAATGGAAAAATTAAAGTGAATATTCATTTTATTAGCATTATGTATTAAGTCTATAAAATTGTGCATGAAGTATATAAAGTGTATATATAAAGTGCAATAAGTAATCATTGCATTCCAATTTCTTTCACTTTTCAATGAGTAGCAGACGAGCGAATATCTTTCCATACAGACACGACACAAGCTACGTTTTCAGGTTTTGGGATAAAGTTTTCAGAAATAACCCAATAGATTTACCATTAATTCAGTAGTTTAACGGGACCGTCTGTCCAGCGTCCTAATTTGGAACAGTGAAAGTTTACGTAAATTTGGTAAATGGCCGTAATTTCTGTGTTGTTTTACAGAACCTCACGTTTTTGACACACTATACACATATAACTGCTGCCATCATTCTGTAAAAAGTTTGTTGAATTCCAACGAGTTGATTTAAAAAAAAAAATTTTATGTTACGTCGTTAATAATTTGAAATGCAGGGTGGGAAAGCTCTTAAGGAGACCAAACTCAACATTAAGATCGTTGAAAAACCAAGGAGCTCCATCAGATCTGGTTATGTGGGACGTACCCCTTCGAGAATACCACATGTACCAATGAGAACTGCATGGTATGTAAGATTAGCCCTAGCATTAACTGTAGAACTAGAAATGTGGTCTACAGCATAAAGTGCATAGAGAGTAAAAAGACATGAACATGGTATACGTTGGTGAGGCATCTAGAAGCATTGCGGGGAGATTAAATGAACATTTGAGACAATATGATGACAAAAATCAGTCTTCCATATTCTGCCAACATACCAAAGATCACCATGGAGACACACTGGATCGGCTTGACATCCGCATTATATCCAAGCAGCTGCAGGAACCATCACTCAGAAAAATACAGGAGTACGTCCTAATAAATGAAGCATTCCCCGTACTAAATAAGAGATACACGTAGAAGGTAGTGATACCCCAATACCCACAGTATATACATACACAGATAGATTTGTTAGTAGGTTGTTATGTAGGCATAACATATATATAGGTAGATAGGTAGGTAGGTAGGTAGGTAGGTTGGTAGGTAGGTAGGTAGGTAAGCAGATAGATAGGTAGATAGATACATACATACATACATACATACATACATACATACATACATATGCGTATACACATGTACACTGACGTTCACTCATGCGCACAAACAAAAAGAACGCAGCTCCGACAACGGATAGAGTCAACATCTATTAAGGAGGTTGCAGGAAGCAACGAAAATTTTAGGAAAAATATAAACAAGTAAATGTGTGGAAATCGAACCGATGAGTGTGTTCATTTGTTGTATAGTGAAACTGTACACCTTTCCCGGTAAAAGGTGGTAGTAGGCAGCCATTATAAATAGATTAGTAGCCGGTCGACAGATGAAGGTCGAGAATACGTGTCGACTATGTTGATAGTCGTGTCTGTGCTGATATAGTAATTATACTATGATACTGAGTAGACGTTATAACGATCCAACCTTTGGAGGATAATAACAGTGTATGACTGGTGGGGGGTGGGTTGTACAGTGCCAGATAGAACCATTCTGTCGACAGATATAATAATATGTCAGAGCGACAAATGTCGTCAAAAGACAGATACAACAGTGGCAAAAAACCGCTTTACAACAGTAGCAACGAGGAAAAACAAATTTACGCAGAGTGAAAACAAAATATTCACACGGAGAGTTTAAAGTAATTCACGTGGGAAATTAAATATCTCGACAAAAAAGAAACAAAAATCTTGTGCAAACTCACGAAAATCGTAAAATATGGAAGGCTTGTTAGCTGGGATAGCAGAGTTGCAAAAACAGCAACAACAACAACTCAAGAAAAGATGAGAACAACGACAAGCATTGCATCAGTGCTGCCCAGTCTGCATGGTCAATCTTTTCAATTATATTCAGACTTTCTAACCTTTCTAGTCGTGTGCATATATATGTATGTATACGTTCGTATATGTAAATATATCGTATGTTGTGTATATATATATATATATATATATATATATATATATATATATATATATATATATATATATATATATATATATATATATATATATAATTGTATTTATGTGCTTTTCAGTGTATATTCCACTGATGAGGCAAAGCATTTCTTATGCAGAGCCAGAAATCCGGGATCTGGAATTATCCAGTAATTTTTGCTAGTTTATTTTGTCTCTTCGTCTTCTCTCCCGGTGCTATATGAACATTTATTGTGGTTTTAGACTCAAGCTTTGACTGCTATTTTCAGCGTGGTGGTGTCTCTTAGATACCCTAAATTATAATTTTATATAATTATTACCTTTGATATTTTTATTCCCATGCTGGTCACTTGATAAAATTGATATCTAAATATCAATATTATCCTTATTTATATGAATTTATATATTTATTTGGTCATTATATTTACTGCGGTGATATTCTGACCATATCGCACGAGGAGTTTTTAGGCGGGCAATTTAAACTGGGCGTGTGCATACGTGCATATATATGCATGTATACGTTCGTATATGTAAATATATCGTATGTTGTATATATATATATATATATATATATATATATATATATATATATATATATATTTGTATTTATGTGCTTTTCTGAGTATATTCCACTGATGAAGCAAAGCATTTCTTATGCAGAGCCAGAAATCCGGGATCTGAAATTATCCAGTAATTTTTGCTAGTTTATTTTGTCTCTTCGTCTTCTCTCCTGGTGCTATATGAACATTTATTGTGGTTTTAGACTCAAGCTTTGACTGCTATTTTCAGCGTGGTGGTGTCTCTTAGATACCCTAAATTATAATTTTAAATAATTATTACCTTTGATGTTTTTATTCCCATGCTGGCCACTTGATAAAATCGATATTTAAATATCGATATTATCCTTATTTATATAAATTTATATACATATATATATACCGTAAATCCTCGAGTATAGTCCGCCCTTGAGTATAATACGCAGGGGATTTTTAGGGGACTGTACCTCTGGAAAACCTAAACCTTGTGTATAATACGCACCCCTTCTCTAACTTGAGTCAAGAGGTCTATATAACGTCCTTGGTTTGCAAACATATATACGGTAACGTCCTTTATTATTATTGCTTATATAACATAATGCAATCGTGTAGCTTTTTTGTGCACTTGTTTGTAGAAAATAAAGAATAACGTCAGTGAAAAATTAATATTAAGTAAATTGCCTTTCCATATTTATCACTATCAGTTACAAGCCCGACATCACAAAATGCGTATGAATAAACATTACCGGACAGCAAATAGAGACTCGGATATTGCTTAGAAAATATTTTAATTTTTTAACCTCGTATATGGTACGCACTAGGGATTTTGACCTTAAATTTTGTGGGGAAAATGCGGTTTATACTCGAAGGTTTACGGTATATATATACATATATACATATGTATGTATATATATATATATATATATATATATATATATGTATGTATATATAAATATATATATGTATATATATATATATATATATATATATATATATATATATATGTATATATATATATATATATGTATATATATATATATATATATATATATATATATATATATATATATATATATATATATATATTTTTTTTTTTTTTTTTTTTTTTTTTTTTATAGTTTCAGCTTAGAGCTGCGGCCATGCTGATGCACCGCCGTGTTGCTACACTGTTATTACAGGGAGCCTCTTACAATTTGTGGCACTTGGTGAAGAATGGTGTTTGATTTAGCAACCCTCATTTGCACCTCCTGCCGCGAGGTAGGTTCATCTGGGACTCTCGACAGGAAGAGGTCCAGCTTTGATTTAAAAACCCCTACATCTACTTTGTGCAGGTTCCTCAAGCTCTTTGGGAGAATATTAAAAAGCTGTGGGCCCCTGAAACCCAAACTGTTGCAGTAACTGGTCCTGAAGCGCGATGGCATTGCTGGGATCTTTGGCACTATGCAGCGTCGTCCCGTTCTAGCATTGGTGTAGCTTTCAATGCCAAAATTTGGTACAATTCCTTCCAGGATCTTCCAGATGTATATTACTGCATACCTCTCCCGCCTTCTCTCCAGGGAGTAGAGTCTTAGCTGTTTCAGCCTTTCCCAGTAGCTGAGCAGTTGCAAAGAGACAATCTTCTTTGTGAATCTTCTCTGGATTGCTTCAAGGTCTGCTGTTAATTTCACACTGCTGGGTGACCACAGCTGTGAGCAGTAATCCAGGCGGCTGAGGACGAATGTCCTCCAGAGGATCATCATGGTTTCCTTATCTCTGGTTCTGAATGTTCTCAGGATCCATCCAGCCAATCGTCTGCACTTTGTTGCCATCCTGGTAATGTGCACTTGTTGCCATCCTGGTAATGTGCACTCGTGTCGATACCCAGGTCTCTCACTGATTTAGGCTCTGGGATTGAAATTCCCTGCGGACCAGTGTACTCTGTAAGTTTCATATTCAGTTTTGGGCGTTGGTAGCGCAGGGCTTGGAATTTTTCAGCATTAAACTGCATATTATTATCCTCAGCCCATCTGTAAACTGAGTCCAACTCCTGCTGCAGGTGTGCAACATCACTGGAGTTCTGTATTTTCTGCAAGACTTTCGTATCGTCTGCGTAGCTTGCAAGTGTGGCTATCCGGGCACTTGAAGGCATATCTGAGAGAGCGACTATAAAAAGCAATGGTCCCAAGACAGTGCCCTGTGGAACACCGCTCATTATTTGTGTTTTCATAGAGGTGGCTCCATTAGCCACTACTGCTTGACTTCTATCTTTCAGAAAGTCATGTAACCACTCTCCAAGTTTTCCAGCTATGCCAAGATCACGCAGTTTGTGGCATATCACACCATGATCCACTTTGTCAAAAGCTTTTGCAAAATCAAGGTATATTACGTCCACATTTGAGTTGTTGAGTAACTGCCTCAACACCCAGACATAATGTTGTTAGAGCTGGGTCAGGCAGCTCCTACCTGGTCGAAAGCCATGTTGGGTATCACTCAGCAATTTATTTTCTTCAAGGAATGCAATTAGTTTTCCTCTGACTATCCTTTCCACGACTTTGCTGATGTGTGAAATCAGAGAGATAGGCCTATAGTTTTTGGCATCTACACTGCTTCCACCTTTATGGATTGGGCATATTATTCCCTCCTTCAGCTTGCTTGGCAGTCTGCCGTTTGCGAGAAAGCTCTGGAAGAGGATCTGGAGGGGTTTTGCCAGGGCATGTTTACACGATTTAAGGAGGATTGCTGGGAAACCATCAGGGCCAGCAGTTGAGTTTGTGTCCACTTCATGTATAGCTAGTAGTACATCTTCTTCGCTAATGTTGATGTATTCCATTGTAACTGCCTCACTGGTTATAGGGGAGGTAGCAAAGAAGTCCACTGGTTCGTTCACTTGTTTGTGCTCCAACGGAGTGGTGAAGACAAGATAATTACTCCGGCAGGAGCTATTCGGATAGAATGGGGCATGCCAACGCTAGGCCGAAACAGCTGTAAGTTTATGTTTATTCTCAAATTCCTTCATCATCATCATCATCATCGTTTAACGTCCATTTTCCATGCTAGCATGGGTTGAACGATTTGACTGAGGACTGGCAAGCCAGAAGGCCACACCAGGCTCCAATCTGATTTAGCAGAGTTTCTACAGCTGGATGCCCTTCCTAACGCCAACCACTCTGAGAGTGTAGTGGGTGCTTTTACGTGCCACCAGCACGATGGCCAGTCAGGCGGTACTGGCAACGGCCACGCTCAAAATGGTGTTTTTTACATGCCACTTGCACAGGAGCCTGTCCAGCGGCACTGGCAACGACCTCGCTCGAATGTTTTTTCACGTGCCACTGGCACAAGTGCCACTGGCACAAGTGCCAGTAGGGCGATGCAGGTAACGATCACGCTCAAATGGTGCTATTTACGTGCCACTGGCAAGGAAACCAGACAGCTGTTCTGGCAATGATCACGCTCAGACGGTGCTCTTAGCGCTCCACTGGCACAGGTGCCAGTCATCGAATTTGGTTCAATCGCAAATTCGATTTCAGTTGCCCCAACAGGTCAGCCGACTAAAGGTGGTGCTCCAGCATGGCCACAGTCAAATGATTGAAACAGGTAAAAGAATAGAAGAACATAAGCGAAATTTCAGCAAATTGGATAGTAGAAGACATTTGGAATATCCCTTCATCAGCTGTCTCTATTCTATCTAGACGTTTCGAAGATAAGACAGAACGTACTCTAGAATAGTCTCTTCCTGAGTAGTGGATCAACCCACTACACAGAGGATTCCAAGGTGGCAAACACAAACCAAGACAGGAAAAAATGGACAGTGAAAACAACATTCAAAAGCCGTACGGCCAAACGCAAATCTGAGGTAGAACGCTAGTAGTTCGTCTTGCCTTCACAGCGGGAGAGAGAGAGAGAAATATATGTATGTATATATATATAGACAGATATAGGTATATACATACAATACATACATGTATATATACACACACATGCACCATCATCAGCATATATCATAATCATCAGTTAACGTCCACTTTCCATGCTCGCATGGGTTGGACGGTTTGCCAGGAGCTGGTAAGCCAGAGGGCTGCACCAGGCTCCACTGTCTGCTTTGGAATGGTTTCTATGGGCAGATGCCCTTCCTAACACCATGGGACATAGATGTCAAATGATGATGACATCTATACATACATATATACATACATACACCTGAGTATGTGCATATATGTATGCACACATACTCAGTGGAAATTATATAACAAAAACAAAATAAGACATGTTAACTTCTAGCAAAGATGGGTACCCGGTTGTCAATATAACATGGTTTGTCATAAACACTTGTACTTTGTGGTTTTTTGTCACTTTAGTTACAAATTAAGTTAATTCGTTCAACGGGATACACTGTCTGCAAGTCGTTGGGTACAGCATATTATCCTCCATTTTCTAATTGCTATATATATATATTACGGAGATGCACTTGCATAGCAAGTGACCTGATCTGAGATCGTGTGCTGGAACGAAAACAATTGCAGCGTGGAAGGTGTTTATAAGCCATTTAAAATAACACACAAAATCCGTTAGATTCACTTCAACATTTAAATTTAATTTGTCAAAATATTTTCGTCGCTTTGAGACCGCGACCTGTTCACTGACAAAATTCTGTGCTGCATCTGAGAAAGTAATAGTTAGTTCATGATATATATGTACATGTGTATGTATGTATATATGTATGTATGTATGTATGTATGTGCGTGTACATGTGTGCGCGTATGCATCTGTGTACATCCGTATGCATGTGTGCATGCCTATACACATGTATGTATATATGTATATATGTATGTATGTGAGTATGCACGTATGTACTTATGGATGTACGTGAGTAATAGGGTAAGTGTGTAGACGTGTTTGTGTGTGTGTGTGTGTGTGCGTGCATATGTATGTACATATGAATGTATGTTTATGTACTGATATGTGCGTCAGTTCAAGTTGTATACATGACAGTTACTTTGTTGAAGGTTGTATATACGCACATATATACATATGGACATACACATATGTAAACACGCACACACATATATGTGTGTGTGTGCGTTTGCCCCTCTCACCATCGTCTAACGGTGAATTGATACAACGTCTTAGATACATATATGTACATATATAACCTTACTTATACATATATAAACAAGTATACACAATCATATTGACACTCACACACGCTCACAAATATACATATCTCAAAGTATACACGCATATACGCTTAACCATCACTACACCTATACATATATATGGTGGTTGTCTACTCCTTAAACAGAGTTTGACCACCTCCTGCACCTACACCTTAGCCCTTTCATGGCGTCTGATGTGGCTTTTTAAACCAGACAGTGTTTTGAAAAAACACCCACACAGATTGCACCTCTGATTTGCACTACCAATACCTGCAAGTAAGTTCTGCTCATTGTGGATCCTAACATGTCTTTTAAGACCCCCATTGGATTTGCAAACCCTCTGGCACACACCACATTCAAACGTGTGCACAGACATATAATCAGAATAGCTGGGTGAGGTTTGTTTTCCATGGGTTCGCAGGTGAGATTTGAGGCCAGCCAAGGACAGACATGGTCTGTCACAGACTGTGCACACAAAAAGGTCCTTGTCATTCACCTTCTCAGTCTTCACCTTTTTCCTTAAATGTCTCTTGAGCCCTGCTTGCATCATCCTGGCCTCTTCAAATGCTTTCACTCCACTCCACACCCTTGTTCGCCATCCAACTCGATCTGAAGCGAGGACTTCTATATCTTTTGGAGCCATTCCAATTGACTTCATAGCAGTCCTTATGCCATCCTTAAACCTTTTTTTAGGTTTATGCCGATAACGTTTCCCCTCTGCAAGCTCACCATAAAACAGCTGTTTCGGCATGCGTTCATCTGCCATTCGAACAATATGGCCACACCATCTCAATTGGTTCCTCAAAATCATGGCTTTAATTGAGGGGATGCCTGCAGATGCAAGGATATCTGTGTTTGGAGTAAAAGAATTCCATTTAATTCTTAAAATATGACGAAGGCATTTTTGGTGGAATTTTTCTAACATTTTAAAATGCCTTTCATAACAGGTCCAAGTTTCACAGGAATACAATAGGGATGTTAAGACATATATATACACACACACACACACACATACATATATACAACTATGTATGACACTAATACTAATACAAGGATAACGGTTAAAATTCAAAATGCATTTTTTTTCTCCATAAACATACCACATAGATGTATCTACACACACTCATATCTACACATACTCATACGCCCATGCATGCACACACTCATAGTCACATACACAACGCACAACACATCCACACATGTGCACACACACATACATCTACACACACGCACACACATATCAAACTATATACGCTCATACGGTTATATATAATAACATATATGTATGTATTATGCATCTCAACATGTATGTATGGAAAGGAATTCCACGTGTAAAAGAGAAAGAAGGGTGACTATAGAGGTGTACTCCCGTGTGGAATCTGGATGTTACCCCACTCGGATTTTCGGTTGAGAGAGGGTTTGTACTCCTGTATACAGACAGCTTCAGTGACCTGTCTCAGCATTGCATCAGTGGGATGTTTGGACAAGATGTTTAATTTAAGGCTCCCTAAGGAGCCCTTGTGGCAGTCTATAACATGCTGATAGAAGATGGAGTTAGGTTTCTTTTCAATGTAGTTGTCCAGGTGTTCTTTGAACCTATCATTGATACTCCTAGAAGTCTCACCAATGTATGACTCTGGGTTGGTCGCGCAAGCTCCTTCTTGGCACTTAATTTGGTATACAGTGTTCTTGGTTTTGCAGTTCACGTGTGGGTTTGTAGAACATACTGCACAATTATTTTGACAGATGATTCTATCAAACGGATATGATTTACATAACTCAGATTTGATAGTCCTACCTGTCTTTTCTACAACTTTGATCTTAAGGCCAGTTGTGTGCAGGATTTTCTTGAATGCCTTACTTAATATGCTCTTCGGTGTAGCATCAACAAACATCACACTGTGAAACTTCTTGTTATCATACCAAGTGTCGGTCTTATTTCTTTTGTTGGCGTCCCTCTCTAACCTATTCCAGAACTTGTTGCGGTATAGGGGGCATGTACCGTTTTCATCATCTCTTAGGATGCGTACGAATTTTGTTTTTGCTCCATTGTACACCCTGATTCTATCATGTTGTGTGTATCTGGAACGTTGCATTCGGAAAATATTGTGCTGGATGTGTTGTTGTCGTTCCTGTGGTTGGCATAGTGGAGATACATTCCTCATTACTCTAACTAAGTCTGTTACGAGGATGTTGATCTTGGCAGTACTTGACATAGCAGAGTCACTACGGGTTACCAGTGGATTAGCCATAGGTTTAGAGTAGTGTGAGTGGAGTAGACAGGGTTTAACATATCCATCAATCATAGTGTAGTAACGCCGTGCGCATGCGTGGAATTAAACAAGCAAGCGTTCCCGCTTTAATCTTTCTCTTTTACGGTCGGCCGACCATGAGCACGGACGTGTCAAGAGTGTCTCTAATACTCCAACCTGGAGACAGTCTCTTTACGTGTTAAGCTGTCTCTCTACATCTTTCGGACTTACACTCGACAGCTCGCTTGCAACTACATACCCCCGTCCCAACAACTATGCTCACACACAACAGAAGCTGTAACAGCAAGAACTAAAGATGTATATATTTACCACCTAAATAAAGTGTTGTTTAAGTTGATAGTCTGGAGTTCAGCGTTCCGTTATATTCTTTAATTTTATAGTAGGAAAGTCAGGTATACATCTAAAGATGTATAACCCACTTTCTACTAAAATAGTATTTTCTATCCATAGCTCAGTATCTAGGACGGGTAACCTATTACTGGGGTGTTTTGAGGGGTAGTCTACGGTAACCTTTATACTGCTATGGATAGAGTCAGCTATGTGTTGTATAGCTGTCATTACCTGTTCCTATTTTGGTGGAGTGTTCTTATCTGTATGTTTATTTGTATCATTCTTACATTTCACGACAAGGTTAATGTCGTCAACGTATCGACAGTACATAGTTAAGTGGATGTTACGGGTCGCTAAGCACTGTTTAAATTTTCTGTCCCACCATACCATGAAGAGGTTAACAACATCACCGGCGATCCCTACTCCAATAGCACCGCCTTTCTCCTGTTTATATAGTTTGCTGTTGAACTTAAAAATATGATTTTTAAGTGTGGTTCTAAGGCTTACACCAAAAGCGTGTGCTACAGAATATATATATATATATATATATATATATATATATATATATATATGGCGGGGTTAAAAAATACACACACCACCCGTTTTCAGCGTAACAAAAACCCTAACCCTAACCCTAAACACCGGGTATATGTAATCGCTACTTTCGGATACATACATACACACACACACATACGGCTTCTTGGCGGTGAGCTGGCAGAAACGTTAGCACGCCGGGCGAAATGCTTAGCGGTATTTCGTCTGCCGCTACGTTCTGAGTTCAAATTCCGCCGAGGTCGACTTTGCCTTTCATCCTTTCGGGGGTCGATTAAATAAGTACCAGTTACGCACTGGGGTCGATATAATCGACTTAATCCGTTTGTCTGTCCTTGTTTGTCCCCTCTGTGTGTAGCCCCTTGTGGGTAGTAAAGAAATAACACATACGGCTTCTTGATAGCATTGAATCGCGTCTGCGCGCATCCTGCGGTGAGAAGGCGTATCACCTGCCTCCAATCGTGTATGGTGGCTTACGAATACAAACAGAACAGCTTTCGTGGACTTTGATCCTATAGGAGCGGTTTAAACACTTTACGGTGAATGCCATTACCAGACACGAGAAGATATATATTTAAAGAAGCTCTTGGTCCGTGTGTACTTAGTAGGCTTATCTTAACAATATATATCAGTTTTGAAATAGCTGATTCGAACGTTAGGGTAGTAATTTTATCGGTTTCTTATCTATCAACTCTAGATCTCCTAACTTGTAATATACTACCGTGCGTAACTATAGTGATTGTATTTTAACCTAATTTTACCTTTGGTCTTAGCTACTGTAACAATATCTACTTGGTTACAGCGTTTGATAAAGTGTCTGTCGATATTTAGTTACAACTCTCATAACGTTCTGAGTTTGAAATATTTCTGTTTTTTTTTTCTTTTTTTTTTTGCTTCTCACCTTTTTTCAGGATCGATAAAATGAAGTACCAGTTAACAACTGAAGTCAAAGCAACTGACTAATTCCGTTCAAAATTACTCGCCTTGTACTTAATTAGAAAGCTAACTCTGGTATGATCTTTATATCTCCAGCTGTCTCCTACTTAATTAAGTTATACTATACATTTTTATATCTACTTTTATATTCTTTTTAAAGCTATTTATATTATTTTTAAAGCGATATTCTTTTTAAAGCTTTTTTTTTATTTTTACTATAACTATTTTAAGTCCTCTTGTTATCCCTTCCTGTTTTTGTTACCATTAAGAATGGTGAATTCCTTGAACTTAGATCTATCACCTTAATTGATATGAAACAATATATCTTTATTTTTATCGACTATACCAAACTAATTTCATCTAGTCACCATTGCCCATAACATAAGAGAAAATTTTGTATGTATAATTAGAGTTGAATGGTCATTAATGTTGATGAGCCAACATTTTTTATTTGTATTAATTTGTAAATATAAAACTCTTTGTATAATGCATCATAGCATGCATATTAATGCAGACATGTAAGCCTAATTTATCATGCATTGAAATTATTATTACCTGTAGAAGGCTGTGAAACATCTGTTATCGTAAAGCTGTCAAGTGGTGAAATGAATATCCTCACCTCTCATATATATATATATATATATATATATATATATATATATATATATATATATATATGTATGTATATGTGTGTATATATATATATATATATATATATATATATATATATATATATATATATATATATATATGTATATATGTATATATATATATATATATATATGTATATATGTATATATATATATATATATATATATATATATATATATATATATATATATATATATATATATATATATATATATATATATATATATATATATAAGGTTTGGAGGTGATGTACAAGAATTATATATTAGAATAAGGTACTCAGATATCTGGATGGTTGTACTTTTACAGATTTTTAATATGTCACATGTTTTTATAAATTAGTGCTTGCATCAATTCTTGTATATTATCCAGATTTAAATCTGGAGATTCTACAAGAATAGATGCAAGCGGTAATTTATAAAAGCATGTAACATATTGATAAAAATCTGTAAATGTACAACCATCCAGATATCTGAGTACCTTATTATTTTTTCTAATATCTTCTAATATATATATATATATATATATACTAGCAGTATAACCCGACCTTGTCCGGGTGTGACTTATTACGCCTTCTACGATAAGTCTTGCCAGGTGAAAATCAACTAAAACAGAAAGCCTTACAACGGAAAAACCCTTATGATGTAAATATGTTCATAATTCAAAAGACGATGAAATTAATAGGGAAAGTCTGAAGGCGTAACATTATTAAGCGTACGTAAATTTCATCCGTCTAATTGGCTGTAGAAATGCTTGTGCAAAACAACTTTTTGCGCTGCCCTGATTATATATATAGCAGGGTAATCCCTTTTAGTAGGAGGTAGGATGGCAATTTCTGATGAAGCAATTGCTGGCGATCTGTTGCTACACAGTTTTGCCAGAATTCTATCAGATTAGGCAGAAGATGTTGATGCACCATTTTGCATTATGTTCAAAGTAGCTTCTGGAATGTGGTGAATTGCTGCAGTCTGTTGCTGTCATTTTAAACTGGTTGCTTTCTTTCCCTAGCAAACTCTCTTCTTTGGAGGCATAATCTATGTATATATTAAACAGAACAACAAAAGTTATAATAGATGGCAGGGTCGGTACTTTTCACATATCTGTAATTTTTCAGATTAACACCCGCACGATTACCCAACCCTAACCCTAAAACCCTAAACCTAAACGTAACACTAACCCTAATCCTAACCCTAAACCCGAACCCTAACACCCTAGTGAAAATCGTGGCATATTTACCAAACATTGACGAATATGAGTTATATTGTAGTGAATGTTTTGTGAGAGAGAAGAGGAAGAGAGAGGGGGGAGAAAGGAATAGAGATGGTAGCAATGAAGAGAGAGAAAGAGAGAACGGAAGACAGTTATAAAATAGCAATGCGTGCACACAGAAACTAAATCTTATATCTATAATGTTGAATTGTGTATGTGTTTATGTGTATGTTGTTGTCACAGATCACGTATGTGTGGTCGTGTGTGTTTTTACGTTTCTATGTTATGAAAAATATGTTAGAGGTAGAGGAAAGGTATTATATTAGAGAGAGGAAGAAGAAGTAAGAGTGTAAAATGTAACCAAGTTAATCTATGACTTTGTATGTATCACTTTCTCTCTCTCACTCTCTCCCTCTTTTACTCTTACTCCCTATAACAACGCCGGTACAGGGAGAAGGGAAGGAATATAAATGTTGCTAGAAACGACCAAATCTCCCTTAAATCACACAAAGTAAACGGAATTTTAAAAATCTAATTACTGCACTGGAAAGTTCAGATCGAGAAAATTCCATTGATGTAAACATTTTTACGAAAAAGTGGAAAATGTGGATTTCTATAAACTTTCAAAAAGGCTTCACACAAACACAATTTCAGATTTATATATATATATATATATATATATATATATATATATATATATATATATATATATATATATATATATATATATATATATATATTCCTTCCCTTCTCCCTGTACCGGCGTTGTTATAGGGAGTAAGAGTAAAAGAGGGAGAGAGTGAGAGAGAGAAAGTGATACATACAAAGTCATAGATTAACTTGGTTCGCCAGATAGTATACGATAAAATAATATGCAATGTTGATATAAATACTTGAGTCAATATTTGAGAAACATTTGACTTATTTTTTTAAAAGATCGAGCAATATGGTGATGCTGGTTCGGCAGGAATGGTACCATGCATTACCATGACGACCGAGCCGCCATCACAGGTATGAACATAAACCAATAACGGAGCATCAGCGTTGTCGGTTGGTCTGCAAGAAATAATGGCCCAAAACTCGCTTAAATCACTCATGCATTGCTTTTAAATATATTTGAGATATGGATAATGTAGTCTTAGATGCACAGAATATAAACGAAAAAAAAAATCGAGAAGGTCATAGCTGGAGCGCTTTTGCTCATTGATCTACTTGATCATTAGTATTCGGACAACAACAACAACAACAATAATAATGATAATGATAATACTTTCTACTAAAAGCTCAAGGCCTGAAAGTTGTAGGGAGGGGACTAGTCGATTATATCGATTCCTGTGTTTCATTGGTACTTAATTTATCGACTACGACAGGATGAAAGGCAAACTCGACCTCGGCGGAATTTGAACCTTGAAAGTGAAGACAAGACGAAATGCCGCTGAACATTTTGCCCGGCGTGCTAACGATCCTGCCAGCACATTGCCTTAATAATAATAATAATAATAATAATAATAATAATAATAATAATAATAATAATAATAATGATGATGATGATGATGATGATGATGATGATGATGATGATGATGATGATGATGATGATGATGATGATGATGATGATGATGATGATGATGATGATGATGAAATCACTGCTCCGAAACTTATCCAAAAACATCGGAAATAAAGACATCGCATGGAGCCCAAATATAGCTGACAAAGGGTTGGACTATACCCGAGTAAGTAATACTCATTGAAATTTATTCCTATTTTTCCAAATATAATGATGTATTTTAACTTGATACCTCCACTACCCGCACAGCGATCGTAAACACACGTGTTACATCAAAATCAGACTATCTTCGAACCCCAAAACACCATGTACAAAAAAATTACAAACATATTAAATAACACCGGTATTATTTCACCCAAGAATAACAACCGAGAAGTACGTACTGTAAGCTTGTTAAGAAAAAAATACGAAGATATGAACGTGCAAAACAATCTGACAACAGAAATAAACGAACCGGTACCCTACGAAAACGACGACCGTCAAAATAAAGGGCCGGACGTTGTTCCTCATGTCCCGCAAACAAAACCAAAACGGCATAAATGGACACGTGAGGAACACATTTCGATCCTACACGCCTATTTCACAGCAGTACTCTACCCAAAAAACGAAAACGCAACAACACATACATATAAAACATGGAAGAAAAATAATGTAAATATAGACCTCGATAAAACAATGAACCCTAACAAACTAGCTAACATAAGAAGATATATTCTAAAAGCAAAAAAAATATCAGAAATAGAAATAGAGCAATTGAAAGAAAAAATACATCAGGAAAATCTAGATAGTAGTCACACAGCAATGCCAAATAATAATATAAACACTGAGATAGCAAAACACGAGGACAAACGTAACATGCCCGGCAAAAACGAAGTAAACAAAAAACAACAAACCCAGACCGTAGAGATGTATAATAGTGTACAAAAAGCACCAATCCAGAACACCACAGACAAACATATGAATGAAAAGGAAGGCAAAACAAATATAAAGCCTGGAAATAACGAAGGGAAACCTAATAATTACGATACTATGAAAATGAAAATAACCGAAGAACTGAAAACCACAGATCTTAGAATGGACCACAGATTATATCTCCCAAAAATCAAAATAGACAATAAAACAACATCAATAATAAATAGCATAAACCTGGCCGTCACGGAACTAACAACCACAGAAACAACAGGCAATATCACTGAGCTAAATGACATGATATATGCGGCAGCCACTGCAGCCACAAAAGAAGCAGGATACTCACTCAAACCCATCCGAACAGGAGTTCTACCACCCAAACAGACCTTGTGGATAAATAACATCCAGAACAAAATTTAAAAAAAGAGAAAAGATTTATCGATTCTCAACGAAATTAGTAAACAATCAACACTACTAAGTAACAAGAAGAAAACAAAAATACTGTACAAATACAGCATTACAGAAAAAGACTTACCTGAGGCAAAAGAAAAACTAAAGCAAGACATCCTTGCCAAAGCACAGAGGATCCGCCGGTATGAGAAACGCCAACGTTTCTTTGAACAAAACAAACAGTTCAAATCCAACCCCAAAAAACTCTACCAAGAACTGGGTAAAAATAAAATAGACATTACTTCAGCACCAACAGCAGAAGAACTAGAGAAATTCTGGAAACAAATATGGTCGGTGAAGCAACAACCCCAAAAAAGGACCATTAAAACAACGAACTTAACACCTGAGCAACTCTGGGCCCCTATAACAACTGAAGAGGTCACCCAGACACTGCAAAGACTAAGCAACTGGAAAGCACCTGGACACGACAAGATCCCCAATTTCTGGTTAAAACACCTGCCAGCAATGCATAAAAAGCTGGCAGAAAACTTTAACAACATAATAGCAGATCCAGAAACAATGCCTGAATGGCTCACAAAAGGGAAAACCATCTTAATCCCCAAATCCACGGAAACGGAGAAACCACAAAACTATAGACCTATAACCTGTCTCCCTACGATCTACAAAGCCTTTACTGCAATAATATCGCAGAGAGTGAGTAAACACCTGGAAAATAACAACCTGTTTCCAGAAGAGCAGAAGGGATGCTGCAAGGGCTCATACGGCTGTAAAGATCAATTATTGATCAATAAAGCCATAACTGAAGACAGCCGCAGAAAGAAGAAAGGCCTCAGTATGGCCTGGGTGGACTACCAAAAGGCTTTCGACAGTGTTCCCCACACGTGGATTCTGGAAACACTAGCCATAAACAAGGTGGCACCAATTATCATAAAATACATAGAGCACTCAATGAACAAATGGCAGACAGTGCTACAGCTCCAAACAAAAGAGGGACTTGTGAAAACGAAAGCCATCCCCATTAGAAGAGGAATATTCCAGGGAGACACGCTCTCTCCACTCCTGTTCTGCCTGGCACTCACACCTCTAACAGAATTGCTAAATAGAACTGGATGCGGTTACAAATGCTATGGAAAAACAGTCAGCCACCTTCTATATATGGATGACCTAAAATTATATGCAAAAAACGACAAAGAGCTAGAAACACTACTACAGACAGTACACGGCTTTACCAAGGAAATAGAAATGAAATTCGGATTAGAAAAATGTGCCAAAGCAACCCTGAAAAGAGGAAAATTAGTTAAAAGTAGCAATATAACACTAGATAAAGCCAATGAAATAAGAGAACTAGACGAAAGCCAACCATATAAGTATTTAGGAGTCAATGAACTAGATAGGATACAACATACACAAATGAAAGAAAAAATAAAGAAAGAGTACTATAGACGAGTTAGATCAATACTAAAAACAGAGCTCAATGCTAAAAACAAGATAATGGGTATCAACACTTTAGCTATCCCAGTTATAAGCTACAGCTACAACATCCTTAACTGGACACTAAACGAACTATGTAAAATAGACAGGAAAACAAGAAAAATAATGACAGGATATAGGATGCACCACCCAAAATCTGACATAGAAAGGCTATATATACAACGCACAGAAGGTGGCAGGGGTCTTATACAGCTAGAAAACTATTATAAAATAACCACCATAGGACTGCAAAAATACCTACTCCAGAAGCAAGGGAAACTAATACAAATAGCCACAAAACACGAGCAAAACAAAAAACTGTTTTCAGTATTTAAGGAAGCTGACAAATACAAACAAGAAATCAATCTACCTAACAAATACGAAGAAGAAGAAGAAACAACAAAAGCTATAAAACAAATGAAATCCAAACTAAAACTAGAACAGCAACGGACCATGATAAAACGATGGCAAGAAAAGCCCCTACATGGTAAATACTGGGCTAAACTAAATGCGAAAGAAATAGACAGAGAAAAATCCCAGCGATGGCTGAGAAGCTCAGGACTCAAAGCAGAGACTGAAGGATTTTTAATTGCTGCACAAGACCAAAGCCTCCCCACCAGAAATTACCAAAAACACATAATGAAAAGAAATATAACAAGTAACTGTAGAATATGTGGAGATCGACAAGAAACAATAAATCATATTATCTCTGGCTGCCCAGTCCTGGCTAAGAAGGAATATATTCACAGACACGACAGAGCTGGGACCTATATACACTGGAAGCTATGCCAACATTATGGAATAGCAACAGAAAAAAGATGGTATAAACACACGCCAGAAAAGGTCACAGAAAACGAGAAAGCAACCATACTCTGGGATATGCCAATACACACAGATAGAGAAATTAAGGCAAATAGACCAGATATAGTTGTCAAAGATCATGAAGGAAAAAAATGCCTTCTAATTGATGTTTCAATACCAGCAGATGACAACGTTTCTCTAAAAGAAATGGAAAAACTTTCAAAATACAAAGACCTGGAAATAGAGATAACTCGAATGTGGAATCTAAAAACAGAAACAATTCCTATCATAGTAGGTGCCTTAGGTATAATAAAAAAATATTCAGACAAATACATAACAAAAACACCAGGACTTACAAATATATATAACATACAGAAAATTGCACTACTGGGTACTGCACACATTCTACGCAAAACACTTTCAATACAGTAAACATAAGAGCACCACAGCAAACCACAGCACATACCCAAGGCGCACAGAGCTGCGCTCGGTAGTGAAGTGAAAGCACGTTATAAAAATAAAACTACTGAATAATAATAATAATAATAATAATAATAATAATAATAATAATAATAATAATAATAATAATAATGATTATGATGATGATGACGATGATTATAACGAAAACAACAACAACAACAACATACATATTACCATGATCATAGCCGTACAACTACTTACAAAACGCCAGAACTTCTACGTAGTTTCTCGGTCTGCTAGAAACAGTAACCGTACCTTCCCTCCAAATCACCTTTCCCCGTGTCTTTAATGCTTGAATGACACATAAAGGCAGATAATGGATGGCGTCCTAGATTCTCCCATAAAAAGAAGGGGAAAAAAATAGGGTAGCGAGTCATGGCTGGAATGAGTATCTCTATGTTTGTTTCGATCAGGAGCCGACCTGTGAAAAGAGAGAGAAAGAGAGAGTAGGAATTGGTTGGGTACAAAAGCAGCAACAGCAAGAACAACAACAGCTGCTTTACTGCTGCTATAACGACGCTACCTTCCATTTCTATTCCCTCTCCTCCTACCACTCCTCCTTACTCAACCAATAAACAGCGAGCAACAATAAACCTAATAATAATAATAATAATAATGATGATGATGATGATGATGATGATGATGAAAATGATAATCATGCATAAATAAATGAATGGAAATAAGCCAAATGCTATTTCCAGTTTGATAATATTGCTTCTTATAGGAAAGGCAGTGTGTTAATCATACGTAAAAAGGATTTTGGAAAAAACCAAAAAAACTAACCCATTCATGGCTGCTCTTGTGGAAACGGGCGCTGACAGCAAGCGTAAGCATTTACAATAATTATTTTAATTTTGCCTAGAATATTCAACTATTCGTTCTATCTACTAGATGGCCTGGCGGTTGTAAATTTTATAATTTATACACAAAATACATAATTTATACGCATAATACACATACACCAATATCTATGTGTGTGTATATATATATATATATATATATATATATATATATATATATATATATATGTGTGTGTATGTATTGTGTGTGTGTGTGTGTACACGCGCTTATACAAACGCATAATATACAATATACATACATCACCACTCATATATATAAATGTATATAAATGTATATATACACATACATACACACACTCACATTCACATACACACACACACACGCACGCACACATATATAAATATACGTACACACGCACAGAACCTCTTCGTGAAAAGCTTTGCTTTATCAGACGGAACTAAGCAACATTCACTCTCACAAGACGAGCAACAACATTAAAACAAAAAAAAAAACGCGAAATAGTGAGTGAAGGAGGGAGGGAGCCTGTGAGTGAGTGTGACAGATTAAATTGTGAGCGAGAGAGTTGAGTGTAAGTAATGAAGCCCAAGAGAGGAGAAGGAAACACAGATAACTCTACGACTACAAGTGGAAGGTTTTGGATATAAATACATAACATGTAACAACTGTATCTTTCTCTCTCTTGTAACAGCGGTAAATAGCAAGTAAGCGAACTCTTTTTCCATTCATTGTTCAACAATTTCATTCCATTTCTTCTTCTTCACCATGATTTTCTGTTAGTACCATTCTCTTTCCGTTTGCCTGCCTCACATTATATATATATATATATATATATATATATATATATATATATATATATATATTTAGCACAGGTAAGAAAGTGACTCAGGGTTCAAGAGTTTCGTTCGTTGCACTAGTATGGATATATATATATATATATATATATATATATATATATATATATATATATATATATATATATATATATATACACATATATATATATATATTCATATATATATGTATGTATGTATATATATATATATATTTCCCACTCACTCTCTCCCACCTCTCGCCTCTTTCTCTCTCAATCCATCTGTCGAGTGATCTTTCTATCTTATTTTCAATGCCGACGTTATTTATCTTCACCTACATTTCGTATTAAACAACAGGAGGCAGCGTAGACATAACGTCACACATATGTACGTACATACATAAACATACACATGCTTACATATATGTTTGTGTGTATACACACACACACACATGTAAATACATTTATTCGTATATAGATATCACGTAACTAACTACGTATATAAATAACATACAGATATACATTCCTTCACGGATAATTATATACATACATATTAGGAGAGGAATGTACCAAAAATCGGTAGCGAACCGATCGATATATTTTGCAGTATTTATTTACATCTCACCGGGGTCGAATTTACCGTTTAATACTTCTAGTAGCGATTAAATAATTACTACTTAATTACTGGGGTCGATATATTTCCTTTACCTTCCGCTCCCCCACCCCACCACCCTTGTATGAATGCATTAATGTTTGGTTGGTCGTGTTCCCTTAATGTTCGTTTTATTCATCTTGCATTATTATGTGTTTTCATCGGTGTCCCTTGTGGCAATAAAGCGTCTGGAACGGTGCCAGGCATTCATTGCACTCTGCTTTAAGAGAACGGTGCGGTCTGTGGAGATTCAACTGTCATAATTCTATAGAAATTTATAGGACAACGTGAGCGACGATGACCTGGGAACGATTCCGGACATGTGAGGACAGTCTGAAGTAGCTTTTTTTCTGCAAGGACGGAGATTAAAGGTTATTTCCCAAATTTCTTGACCTATCAATTGTACAAGGAGGCGTCGCAGAAGTACCAAACTCAGTCGAACATTAATTTTCAAGATGTGCGCCGACCATCGAAATCGTCCTATACACGAACTTGTTCAATGACTGACATTGCCTACTTGGTGGGCTCGTATCGAACAGCTGCTGTCACGTGTATGGTGGATCCGGCTATCAGCTGAGTCTGTTGTGAAGATTGATTCGCCGCCTTTCATTGGTTCGGAAGGGCGGACAGTTTTCCGCTGTCTGATTTTGTTTTTGTGTTTTGAGGTTTTATTTTTAAGGTATAGGAAAATAGTCGAAAGATTCGAGCACAGGCTTCCTTTCTCTCTGGCCAAGCCCTCATCAGCTTCTTCAGATATCATCTCAAGAGCAGCATGAGGATGGAGTCGGAGAGATACTGTTTTGCAATGTGTTTTACTACTTAGATTATGCAGCTCTAAACAAGAAGAACACTAATAGATAGCGTTTTCGATAAGATAAAGTACCACTCAAGTACTAGGGTGAAAGCAGTCGACTAACTCCCCTCAAAACTTGTGCCTAAATTAGGTACCATTATTGATGACACTTTTGATACTTTTGGATATGACAGAGATATCCGAGCCTTTGTGAGAGATTCCCCTCAAAATTTTCTCCTATTGGAGAATTTTTCTCGTTGAAATTTTGTTAAACTTTATTGTTAAACCTTTTGCTATACCTTTTATTTCTGTCGACTCCATTTTGCCTTCATTTATGTGTCGTCTTTCGTCCAATGCATTGGTCTTAACTTCTTGGGGACTTATAGTCATCTTCCGTCATATATTAACGCCTGGCCGTCGTCTCCTGGCCCCAGCTCACGTCTGACCAGACTGGAACGTCTACTCTTCCGCTTTTTTTGTGAAAGAGACGCGTTCCTCTGGTCAGCTGCTCCATTTGCTATCAATCACCCGCTGCGTGGACTGAGCTTGCTGTAGTTGACAGTACGCAGACATGCAAAGAGACTGCCACGTAGCTAGCAGTTCCTTGATGATAAATAAATGTGGTCAAAGTTTGTAAGGCAGGTTTCTTCACAGTTCATCTCTTTGACAGAGCTATAGTCCTGGGTCAAGACTGGGTGCTTGATATCTGGAATAACATCAAGTGCTCACAGCTCCTCTACCAGTCAGGCAGAGCAATTAGTGGAACTCTTCCCATGACCTTGTATAGAGGGTTAGTGATAAGCAAGAGCAACGACATTCTCGAAGAAATCTATGGGCTGGCATTGCCAGTTCGAAATCATCACTACAGCTGGGTCTGTTCGACATGCGTGCTGAACATGCTGTCACGTGTCGGACGGATACGGCAATCGGTTGAGTCCATTGTGAAGATCGACCCGCCGCTTTGTTTTGACTGGGAAGAATAGGCAATATATTTATATGCCTGACGGCCTTAGCAGAAGAGGTTATGCAGTGTACCAGACTGAAAAGGCTGAAGGCAGACACCGTCCTCTGGCCAAGCCCTCATTAACGTTTTCACATTTCTCTTGAAAAGAAACTGTTGTTGAAGAGGGAGGTGTTGCCTCTCGGCAAATTTGCTGAGAGGTGGATGAGGGTGGCGAAAATGGTCCGAGTGAATGGGCCTGTAGATTAAAGGAGAGAGACGACACTTGTTTTAGTGGTCAGGGTAACCATGGTTTTGTGGGATTTCCACGAGTAGCCCTACCAAGCCTCCTTCTTTTGGGGAATTATTCATTGTTGGAATCTATTGTTACTGTTAGTCTTCTGTTTATTCGCTCTTTCATATAACACCACATTGCCTCGTCCTCTACCGTTCTCGATCATTTTGTAAACCCTTAATAGTTAATAAAGAAATCATCATCATAATCGTCGTCGTCGTTATCATCATCATCATCATCATCATCATCATCCACGCCAGGCAAAATGCTTAGCGGTATTTCGCCCGTCATTACGATCCGAGTTCAAATTCCGCTGAGGTCTACTTCCCTTTCATCCTTTCGGGGTTGATGAAATAAGTACCAGTTATGCACTGAGTCGATGTAATCGACTAGCCCCTTCCCCAAAAATTTCAGGCCTTGTGCCTATAATAGAAAAGATTGTTATTATTTTTTTTTCTTCTTTCTTCAAATTTTCTTCCATTTCTCGCCGAGTGTTTTCCGTACACCTAAGGCAGAGAAACTTGTTGTATGCATTCCCAGTTTACACACGCAAATTCACAGGTAAAATATGTATTTTTTAAAAATTAATAATTAAATTAATTCATGAATGGATGTTGTTTTCGCAGCGATAATGCTCTTCTCAGTACATGAGTCGTTCCAGTTAACACGATTTTTTGCACTCCCTGTAGGGATGGTAAACCTGGTATCATTTTCAAATAGGTTTCAGTACCCTTTTTTTAAAAACTTTTATTATTATTACTTTATGTTTGATTTTTGTTTTGCATTTGTACAAGTTGGATCCAAGTCTCACCCAGAGACCTCAAGGGACAAGTTAGAAGTTCATGTAGGTGTTATGCCTAGGGTACCATATATTTGGATTTGTACATACCATATATTTGGATTTGTACATACCATATATTTGGATTTGTACATTTGAATTTGTACTAGAGAATGTTTAAGAAACCATAAGAAAATTGTGTTTGTTTTAAAATTTGAGATCACATAGACAGTATTTTACGTAGGATATGGGTAGTTCCCATGAGCACTATCTTTTGAACTTCAGCCATTTTGGGGTTTCTTGGTATCTGAGCTAGGTAGTAATCAACCCGTTTCGCTGTCATTCCCAGGGCACCTATGACAATTATTATTATTATTATTATTATTGTTATTATTATTATTAAGTACCAGTCACGTACTGGGGTCGATGTAATCCGTTTGTCTGTCCTTGTTTGTCCCCTCTATGTTTAGCCCCTTGTGGGCAATAAAGAATTATTATTATTATTATTATTATTATTATTATTATTATTATTATTATTATTGCCACCATACCGTGAAGTCACGGAAATTTGGTGCTCCGTAAGTTGAAAAAGTATTTGCAATCTTTTCGGCCTTTTCATTTCTGTTGTTACCATTACCTTTGTGATTTGACAGGCAACATTTTTTTATATAGTGTTTTGGTACCGAAACACTTTCAAACTTCGTATACTTGTATATTTTGTGGTATAGAACAGATAATAAATTTTGTATTCGAAGTTATTTCACGTTAAAAATTGTCTTATTTCGATAATTTCAACTAATCACTGACGTCTATTCAGTTGAAAACAGTAAGTGCTGTAACGGTGTATATGGTATTAATCCCCGTTAGTTCTGACATTTCCGATTAACTAGACTGTTCGTAAACAAAGGGGAAAAAACCATCAAAATACTTGAATATTGCCTGCACTTGTTATTGGAGCTACCAGAATTATTAATGCACCTCCACCAAGTGCTTCATTTCCTAGAAATAGCAGCCAAATCTTCTTCAAATCAAACTCTAGTTTAGGGTTAGGGTTAGGGTTATGAGTGAGGTTATGGGAAAAATATACACACACAGATACGCACAGCGTAATTTATTATATAAACAATATATGCGTATAAATTACGATTAAACCGGATGAAATATGTCAGGGGAATAACATTTTTCTTACCGGTCAAAAGCTACTGTTTAGAAAACAGCAGTAACTGTATTCAGCTGAATAGATGTCAGTGATTGGTTGAAATTACAGAAATACAACAAATTTAACATGAAATAACTTGCGATGTACAAAATTTTGTTAAGAAGGTTAAGAGAAGAAGTTGTTTTATATGACACATTCTACCAGTGTCCCAAGTTTGAAAGTGTTTCGTTAAGAAAACAAATGTTGCCCGTCAAATCACAAAGATCCCGGATATTGTCTAAATTGTGCAGATAGTTATTTTGCGTAGAAATACGCCAACCCCCAACTCTGTTTTGCAAGGGGTGCGCATAATTGATTTTTGAATTTTTATTGCTTTCGGCAAAAACAAATATTTCGCAATTTTCTGCAGTTTTTTGAAGATGGCTGATAAAGAAGCCATGATAATAATGTTCGATAAAGGAACGCGCTCCTTGAGAAATTTTGAGAACAAGGAAAGAAATGAGAACATCGAACGGCCTAAAGTTAATGACACCACCGTGGCGGAAAATGTTTCGTCTCTAAGCAACGTCAAAACTTTAGGTGTCAACAAAGAGAACAACAGTAGCAGCAGTGATAGAAGCAGCAGCAACCACAACAACAACAGCAACAACAATACGAAAGAAATAAAACACAAAAATGCAAATATCGCCCCTGTTTATTCTGCCTCGGCGGCGAGAAATATGGAGTGCCTCCGCATAGACGAAGAAGAATTAAAATTTGTTAGACAATTTATTAAAAGAGATAGGAGAAGGTTAGCTCTAAACCCTCTATCGGACGTAATAGAAAATATCGCAAGATGCACGGTCACATACCGTTGCATCGGAGTAAAATCTCGGCGTGTGGAAAATGTCCCTGAGAGTACAAAAATGCTTTGGGCGCGTGTGGGAACAAAAGACCCACATCACCCAAGGAACCATTTAGCTTCTTCCGTCCCAAATTGAGATATGGGACGGAAGAAGAAGCTAAATGTAATTCCTCAACCACTTTGAAGAATGACAACTTTTTCTTAATCCCCAGCTATCGCGGCTAACGTCTTGCTGAATGTGTCGCCGGAAACATCCATTACCTGGTTAGTGGCGGCCGCCTTGGCAGGTTTAGAAGAAGAGGAAGTCACAATACGGGAGGTCAAGAAACTACCTAAACAAAACTGGCTAGGTATAGGTATGGAACTGACTTTGCAATGCAAGCAGGACCATATAGACCAGCTGCCCGATCTAATCGATCTCCCGGATGGTACTCACCTGTCAGTGTTCGTGAAGGGTAGAAAACCAAGATGCCATAAATGTGGATCTGTAAAACACTTAAAGGATTCCTGCTCTGAAACAAAGAAAGATAAAGTCTCACCGCAGCCAACATTACAAGTACTACAAGTGCTAAATCATAAACAAGTGCACAAGACTCCTACACTTCCCGCTCCCACGCTCTCACCCACTCCCAAACCAAAACAAAGAAGAAGTCTACCCCTATTTGTTACGGAAGATGCATGTGCCTGATGTACCCTTATAAGACGGGTAGTCATGATGGGTATACTGGGCTTCGTATATTTTACTCCAGTGTCATTTTGATGGCATACACTGCTCTCACACTCAATAATAATAATAATAATTATTATTATTATTATTATTATAATTTTGGGGGAGAGGTAAATCGATTACATCGACCCCCCCTCCCAGTGCCCAGCTGGTATTTATTGCATCGACCCCAAGAGGATGAAAGGAAAAGTGAACCTCGGCGGAATTTGAACTCAGAACGTAAAGACGGAAAAAATGTCGTGCTTACGATTCTGTCAGTTTACCGCCTTGATGATGATAATAATAATAATAATAATAATAATAATAATAATAATAATAATTTCTTTTATTTGCCACCAGGGCGAATTATGAGGGGACAATACAAAGACAGACACAAAGTGTGGTGGGTTAATATATAATGGAATGATAAAATAAAAAGTATACACGGTATACATTAGAAGGGAAATATACATAGTATGTGACACTAGATAAAGAGGAGAAAAGGGTCGTGATGGGATCCCTCTGATTCAGGAGGACCTCTAAGGATAATCAAGGAACCCCACCATTCAAGATCACCCTGAGTACCAAGGACGAGAGTCCACTCCAACTTCTTTCTTCCGACTCACAGGTCTACACTGAAAGTGGTACCATCCACTCTTGCCATTTTTGCAACTTTCACCCACCTTTTGATAAATTCACTCGAGCACAGCACCTCCTTCTCCACCCTCACTTTCCTTTTCAAGTCAAACTTGAAAAAGTCGATGAGGGCTTTACCAAAGTCTCGGCCTATTCTTTACCCAAGACTGCAGCTCCGTCAAGGAGACGAGCTGCAGAAAGGCGTGTCTCACAAACGGAGCCCACACACGTTCACTGAGTGCGTGTCTGTGCATTAAAATCCATGGAATGCCTAAGCCGCCACGCAAAGGAAGTTGGCAGCAGACTGACCACCTGACCATTCGAACGCGTCCTTTCCACAAGAAAATAAACAGGATACGCAGACAGAGGCGATGTAGGCGTTCGCCACCTCTGCTCGACCTTTCAAGAACAACTTCCTCTCTGCCCATTACTGGGTAATAGAGGTCACCCGGTTCGTCACCTCTTCCCAATTCTTATCCAAACCAGATCCCTAGCAGTTTCACGGTCCGTCAGTCCAGCGTCCGACAGCATCGATTTGCATCTCCAGGTACCCAGTTGCAATCCTACCGACTTGTCGGCATTGATTTTAGCCTCTTCATATTCCTTTACAATGGAGCCAACCGTCTCCACTTCGGAGGCGTCCGACACCATGACAATGACGTCGTCCGCGTATGCAGATACTGCTCTCTCGAGTCCAGTTTCGAAAGGGAGGCCTCTTAATGGTTCCAACTACTACAGAAGAGGTGACAGCGATAGCCCTGACAGACCGAACGTGCGAAACTAAACGGCTCCGATAGATGGTCATTTACTTTGACCACCGAACAAGTGCCGCTGTTCATTGCAGCAATCCAGTCTCTGAAAACGGGCCCGAAACCGACCACTTTAAGGACGGCTTCCAAGTAGCGATGGTTTACCTTATTGAAAGGTTTCGACTGATATAAATTGATCAAGACCCCATCGAAGCCAGCTTTAATCCCATCCCTCTCTACGATGTATAGCATGAGGTGGAGGTTGTCGTGGATAGACCTGCTCGGGATTGCGCACGTTTGTGCCTTCTCGACCAGACTACCAACGACAAGCGCCAACCTTTTCGCTAAAACCTTGGCCAAAATCTTAAACTTTGTATTTAACAGAGTTATGGGCCGAAAATTCCCTGACATGTCCTGACTGTCGGCGTCCTTTCTCAGCAGTGTTACTACATCCCGGCTAACAGCACTAGGAATTATCCCGTTCTGCTGCCAGTTACTGTAGACATCTGCCAAGAAGCTGCCAAACAAATCTGGCATGAAAACAGAATTCGTAGGGCAGACCATCCAAACCGGACGATTTGCGACTTGTGCAATCGCTCATCGCTTCCTGTATTTCAGAGGCTGTAATCGGCTTTTCGCAGAATCTCACGTCCGTCACCGAGAGCCGTGGTAGGTCGTCTAGGTACGACATAAAGTTCGCTACCGTTGTCGACCCATCACCCTTCACAAACCGCCGCGCAAAGTACTGTTGGAAAGCCGCACACATCTGCTCAGAACCGAGTAGTACGCGTCCGTACTGATCTGTCAAAGACTTGATCGTGGTTTTGTTTCCACGTCGCGTCTCTACCGTTCGGGCCCATCGGACGACTTTAGTTCCTTTATGTTTTAGCGCACGAGCCTTAGCTCTGACAACGCACCTTTCTAATCGCTCTCTTCAGAGCGATCTACCACCGATTGTTGCCGATTGCCGGGTCCCTGTCTACGGATCCTATCTAAATCAATCGAGCATATCACAAATTTGTGATCTGTGTAGCCGACCAATTTAAATTGTGGACAACCTATGCTATCCCTATCCTCTGATCTACCAAATACTTTATCTAAATACGATTTGGACGACCCGCTGTGGTTACTTCATGTCCACACTGGCACATCAGGGAAATCCATTTGGTACCTGTCAGAAAGCTGGAAAGTCCTGAGCAGGTTTTCGAGGCTTTCACATCCCCTTCTACTATGTACTAAACCCACACAGCCCTTCCGTGCATCCAAAATACTATTCCAGTCCCCAGTAGTACTAAAGTGCGAGACGTTCCCAAGAATGCTTCTAGACACCTGAAGAAATCTGGCCTTCCAGCCACTGTTGGGGCATAAACCGCCACCTTCACTGCCGTTCACGTCCAGGACCACCAACCTACCATCCGGATCCAGGAAGATAGCTCGTACTTGGAAACATAAGGATTTCCGGAGTGGCACTGCTACACCGCCACCCTCTCCCGATAGACAACAAGATGAAAATACCTCGTAGTCTTCGAAAATGGATGCTAGAGCGTGTTTTCCAAAGATCCTTATTTCACTAATGGCAGCCACGTCCAAATCAAGTGACCTGAGATCATTGATCAAGTGACCTGAGATCATTGATCAAATGACCTTGCTTTCAGGCTGATCCCAGGCCAAGCACATTCACACACCCTATTCTCAGCACAGCCATACTAGTCGGAGAAAGAAAAATGAGGAGGTTACTCACCTTGGTTCTCTACTGGCGAAAATGTTTTAAAAGGCCCTTCCAACAGCCTTTTATCAATAGAATTTTTTTTAATCCCCACACTTCCTGGGAATTTTTCTCTTATAGGTTTATAAACATGTGACGACGTTTTAATTAAGAGTCTGTCTTTGGGGGTTTTGAGGATGAAATCCTCAAATTCCTTTTCCTCTGTCTCTATACTGTTTTTATATTGATTTACAAAATCCATCACTTCACCGTTTCACAACAGTGAAATTGATGGATACAGTTCGCCTTACAGTCTGATGAATATTCTGTAATCGGCTGTTTCTCTATTTCTTTAATTTCATGCTGTTGTTGATGATGTTGCTGTTTTTGAAGTTGTTGTTTTTGTTCTTGCAGTTTTTGTTGGCGTGGTTGTGGATTGTGTTGCAATTGTGGTTTCAGAAAAAAGTCTTCGTTGATTTCTTGGAGTGGGGCTCTGTACTCCCCTCCTCTTTCGCCTACCTCCTTTTGTCACTGGGATCCATCGATCGCTCAGCTCTTCCTTCTCCATGTCATTGGAGCTATAGTCAAAGGGGAGACGCCTTTGAGATAAAAATATGCAAATACTACCCCCAACAGCAGCCACACCAATACCGTCAACAACATCATCCCTATCACTACCGTTGCCACTATCACAGACACCACCATTACAAGCACAACCCAATTCACATACACAAAACTTAAACCCCACATCCCTACACCAGCAAAATTTAAACATCATTAACTTCACAGCAATAAGCATGAACAATACAGAACTGATAGAACACATGTAACCATATAGACAACGCACACACCAGACTCTCCGAACGACGAGCGTTCATGCCCACTTTCGGTGGATACGAGATCTAATTATCTCCATGCCAGCCGGGAATGGTGGAGGACTGCGGTGTTGTTAAGATAAGAACTATCTTCCTGGATCCAGAAGATAAGTTAGTGGTCCTGGATGTGAACAGTTGTGACGGGAGTGCCTTCAGATTAGTGGATGTTTATGCTCCAATAGGAGCAGGACAACTAGATCTCTTCAAGCGCCTGAAGGTTTTCCTAGGAACGTCTCGACTTTTAGTGGGCGATTGGGACGCCGTATTAGAGCCACGTTTGGACTGTGTTGGGCTAGCGGATAGAAGAGTTGGGGTTAAAGTCTCGCAGACTTGTTCAGACATTTCCGACTGTCTGACAGATACCAGCTGGATTTCCCGGATGTGCCAATGTGGATGTGGATGAATCGCATCGGGTCATCCAGGTCATATCTAGAGAGGATTTCTGTAGGCTAGTAAATAAGAATAGTATAAGTTGTCCACTTTACAAAATCATCGGCATCACTGACCACAAATTTGTGATCTGTACGGTCGACCTAGATAGAAGGTAGGGTCCTGGTTACTGGAAACTAAATGCGTCACTCCCGGCGGGCCAAGCTTACAGAGACCGTATTAGAGAATTTGTTAAGCAGGCGTTGACGGGGCCAATCGTACACAAGAAATTGTGTTTTACCTTTAAAAAGGCAGTTTTATATACCTGACTTGTTTGGTGGCCTCTTAGCAGATATTTACCTCAACTGGCAGCAGAACGAGAGAATTCCAAGTTCTATGAATCGAAGAGCGATAGCACTGCTGAGAAAGGACCCAAACAAGAGGGATCAAATAGAAACTTTTAGGCCCACGACGCTGCTGACGTAGACCTCAAAATTTTGGCCAAGGTGTTAGCAAAAAGGTTGGCGCTTGTCGTCGAAGAACTGACTGAGGATGCGCAATTCCAAGCAGATTCATCCACAACCTTCATATCATGTGATAAGTCATAGACAAAATGGGTAAAGAAGCTGGCATGGGTAGGGCCCTGATCAATTTGAATCAATTTAAACCCTTCGATGGGATTGACCACCAATACTTTGGCGGCTGATTTCGGTCCTGTTTTCCGTGGCTGGATCGCTGCATTGTACAGTGACATCTCCTTGGCAGTTCGGGTGAATGTTTACCTATCAGAGCCTTTAGCATCATGCGCTCGGTCCGGCAAGGGTATCTGCTCTTTTCTCTTCTGTATGCACTGGCTCTAGAGACACTACTGCGGAAATTAGGCGTTGGGAGGCGTACCGTACGAATTAAGACGCGGGAGAACCGTGTCGGCATACGCAGGTGACGTCACCGTGATAGTGTCGAACACCAGGCACATAGAACTTGTCTGGACTGCTCTAAAAGGATACGACGCGATGACAAGGGCTAAAATTAACCAAGAAAAGTCAGTGGACCTGCAGCTCGGCACCTGGGGAGCTAGGTCCATGCAGTCCAATAATGTCGTGGCATGCTGGATGGAGGGTCCGATTAAATTGCTTGGTGTCTGGTTTTGTCCAGATCTCCAGGTGGAAAAGAACTGGGATGAGGTGACGAGGGTATCCAATTTCACCCAAAAATGAGCCGAGAGAAAGCTATCCCTGAAAGGTTGGACAGAGGTAGCGAATGCTTACATCACCTCCGCCATATATTACCAGCTGACTGTCGTACCTTGTCCCAGTTTACGTCTTACCAAACTGGAGCGCATATTCTTTGGCTATCTATGGAAGGGACGCGTTCCAATGGTCAAGTGCTCCATTTTCTGTTAACACCCACTATGACGGGTTGGGCATTCCGTAGCTGCTGATGCGCAGATATGTGCTGAGAGTGCGACATCTCCAGCGCTTCCTTGAGGGTGAGCAGGTGTGTTCACTGTTTATCTGACAGTATTTTCCACAGCTCATCTCTTTGAATGAACTGCAATCCTGGTTCAAGCGTAGACCGCTGCAAGACGCCTGGCACCTAAAGTGTTGTAAGGCGCTCGCAGTCCTCTGTCAGTCGGGCAATGAAGTCGGTGGAAGTTCCACTCAGGCGTTCTATAGAGGGTTAGTGGCAGACAAGCGTGACGACGTTCTCGGGGAGATTCTGGGCGTCGATGAGAATCAGTTGGCTGGTCTGTTCCGGAGGACTTTCGGGCGAGGGCCTATGGATAATTTTCAGAAATCCTTGGCTTTGCAGTGTTACCGGTGGGTATTACCTGTTCATGATAAAATACAGGCACGGAAGTGCTGTCAGCCGTCCTTGCGCAGATTCGTGCAGAGCGACGAAGCTGTTCTGCACGCTCCCGTCCAGTCCACGAGCATTGCTGACTTGTGGGTTTATGTCGAGCACTTGCTGTCACGTGTAGGACGGATTTGGCTATCGGCTGAGTCCACTGTGAAGATCGTCCCACCGCCTTCCTTTAGCCGGGAAGGGCAGGCTGTGTTTCTTTGTCTGGTGGCCTTAGCGAAAGTGGCTGTGTAATAGACATGATTTAAAGGGCTTCCTCTTTGGAAAGGAAAGTGAAGGTAGAGAGGGAAGTGTTAAAAGGTGAGTAAATGTTGTAAGAATGGTCTAAGCCTGCACCAGTAGGTTGAAGGAGAACGGTATAGAGATCGCACTTATTCTAGTAGGCAAAACGACTGTGGTTTTGTGGAGACTCCTCAAGCAACCCTCGGAAGTTTCCGTTTTGGGCAATTATTCATTATTACAATTTTATGTTATTACTGTTTTTTACCACTCCTTTTATGTAACCCCACATTGTATTCTCTTGTACCGTCCCCAAAGTATTTTGTAAACCATTAGTTGTTTATAAAGAAAACATTATTATTATTATCATTATTATTATTATTTCAATACAGTAAACATAAGAGCACCACAGCAATCCACAGCACATACCCAAGGCACACAGAGCTGCGCTCGGTAGTGAAATGAAAGCACATTATAAAAATAAAACTACTGAACCATAATAATAATAATAATAATAATAATAATAATAATAATAATAATAATAATAATAATAATCCTTTCAATTAAAGACACAAGGCCTGAAATTTGTGGGGAGGGGACAAGTCAATTACATCGACTCCAGTACTTGACTGGTACTTATTCCATTGACCCTGAAAGTATGAAAGGTAAAGCCAACCTCGACGGAATTTGAACTCAGAGACAAAGGCGAAGAATAGCCAGTGCCACTCAGGAAGAACTGGATGCAAAAAGATTAAACAATACATTAAGGTTATTAAATCAATCACAAGAGGTGAGACAAGAGAGATGAGTGCAAGAAGACAGGCTTGAAGACGGCAAAATGAAAAGGATCACCTAATTGCACAAAGGAGAGATATCCAAAGAGAGGAGAGCAGCACAAAAGTGCCGAGATGAAACAGAAGAGCAAGCAGCAGTGAAGAGAGAATGTCTACAAAAAAGAAAAAAAATATGAAGATAATAAAATAAAAACGGATCTTTTAAAATTCTTTCGAACAAGCAGAATTTTCTAAAAATAACCACCAGAATGTTTTTAAATTTTCTATACTCATGTAGTTTTGCATACTAACGAAAAAAAAAAAAAGAAGAAAACACATCAATTTTTTTTTATTATATAGAAATGAATAATAATAAAAAAAAAATTACAAGTCTCTAAAATGATGTTATTTTACCAATCAGATGCGTCCATTGCCAACATACTGAAAGTTGTAACAGTTTGATTTTATGGGAAAAGAGAAGAGTGTAAGAGAGACAGTTTGTGTGTGTACAACTGTATATGTGTCTGTGTGATCTTGTACAGGTAGTGTTAGTCTGTATGAGGTAGTCTGTATGAGTGATTTTCTTCATCAGCAAGCAAAGCGACGTCAGTCATACAAGTTCAACACAAAAACCAATAATAGATCAGCGCCCAACAAGCACATCAGTCATCCCACCTGTGCCCCTGTCTTACCATGTAGTTACCGAATCCTCGTTATATAGGTAGTACGGACGGATGAAAAGCAAAACAGGCAAGCACATATACACGCGCGTGCACACAAATACGCACAACGCACGCACAAACTAAAAACATGGACGGAAACGTATACATACAAATCCACACTCACAGACATACACATAAACTCACACACACACACACACACATTCCATCACAATGTTAAGGCTGTATCCATAGTAACAAGCAATTGCAACATGTCGACAAAGGATGCTTCCGATTGACTAGAATTACGTAATTGTAACTTTTATATATATATATATATATATATATATAAAACTTTTATTTAATTTGCTTTAACGGGAAGAGCTATTCTAACAATGCGTCCTGCCCTAACTCTTCGAAACCCTTAGTTTAGAATAGGGGCAGCTGATGAAGGAAATGTTCTCTATGTGGCCTGTCTGTTTTCCTTTGTGTTCCTACCGTTGTCCGAAAAAGTTTGTTTTCCGTGCTTTGTTTATGTTCTGTTTTTCATTTTGTCCACTTTTTTTGTGACGTCCTGTACCCAGATATGCATCTATATATACATGTAGATGTAGGTATGTACTTGTATGTACGTATATATGCATATACTCACATATTATTTGTATATATATATATATATATATATATATATATATATATATATATATATATCGATTGAATAAAGTTAAAACATGATCTGGCTTTCACATTTTTTATTATTGTATTTTAAAAACTATTTTACAATGTTGAAGCGTGTTAAACATTAAAAAATATCGTGTAATGTTCATAAAGTTCAATTAGCGCTTCATATGTTCGTAATAATCCTCAGATTTCAAAATGTATTTAACTGGCAGTTGAGTTCTTGACAACTGGAGAAAAATGACTGACTTTTCCCTTTTTATACCCCTTAGAAGGCTCCATCAAGCTGAATTTTTCGAATATGGATTTGACCAATCTGCATGCAGTTTAAACATCACGGTTTGTCGGGCGCACCGGTATTACACCGGTTTTAGAATTGAAAGGATCTCTGTTCAAGCAAAAATACCCTCTCTTACTTATAGAAAATAGCATACAAGGAACAAAAAAGACACATATAGAACAACTTAGGGCAACACAAGAAGGACGAACCTATCAACGGAGCACAATATCATTTCTAGTAACACACAATCTGTATCACCAAAACATTTTTAACATCATCAAAATAAATTTGCCAATCATGAAACAAAGTGAAAAATAAAAATAAAACGTAATAACTAATCAAACATTTATCTTAAGTAAAAGGCTACCACATAACATAACCTAAAGAAACTATTAACAATGGCAAGATTCAGTATGAACAAGCAGGATAAAACATTCACAGTATCCAAGTGTAATGATAACAGATGTGGAACGTGTTAATACATGCATACGGATAGATCCATTAGAACAAAAAATGGACAGATTTTCGCAAATGCAGATATGAACTGCTAAAGCGAAGAACTATATATTAGCGAAACAGGGAATGCATTATCGGAATGCTCACGAGTCCACAGACAACAAATCCGGAACATTAATGTTCGCCAAATTCCATTGAACGAACATATAGAAACATGTGGTCAGAAAATATTTCTAATTTTTCCTTTCCACAAACTACATGACACGAGTGAGGCTGGAAGAAAGATAATAGAAAAACGTTTTATTAAAATGTTCTGAACGGAAATAACAACAATAATATAACGACCAGTTAATGATGTGGATTAAAAAATATCTTTAACATATGAATATAAACAAATTACAGAAGTCTCCCACCAACTGAAATAAAAACAATCGAAACCAACTAAGTTTCCTCTCTCATAAAACCATTACATGTAAACTGCAAGCTGGGTGGTTAAAATAAAGGCGGGATCTATGCGAGTAATATCGGTGCGCCCAACAAACCGTGACGTTTAAGCTGCATGCGGATTGATTAAAACCGTTATTGAAAAATTCAGCTTGTTGGAGCCTTCTAAGAGGTATAAAAAGGAAGAAGTCAGTAATTTTACTACAGTTGTCAAAAACTCCACTGTCAGTTAAATACATTTTGAAATCTGACGATTACTACGAACGTATGAAAGCGCTAATTGAACTTTATGAACATTCCAAGATATTTTTTTTTAGCGTTTAACACATTTCAACATTCCAAAAATTACAAAAAACAATATAATAATAAAAAACGTGAAAACCAGATTATGTTTTAACTTTATTGTATACACATTTATACAAATTCGGAATATATATATATATATATAGGGAGAATTCACAAAAAAAAAAAAAACAACAGACGAAGACAGGTGGTGTAGAAAACAAACATGTATTAGTATAACGCTCGGGAATTGAAAAAGTCTTTAACGTTTCGAGCCTACGCTATTCCACAGAAAGGAACACAGAAAGAAACAAGGAGAGAAAAAAAATGCGTGTAGTGGTTAGCGATATATATATATATATATATATATATATATATATATATAGTTATCGCCAAGCCAACATGGCAGTCCCAAAATTAGGACGAAAGCTGCCGTGAATTAGCTCCAAGAAGCCATCGCCTCTAGCTAGCTATGTGACACACGAAACCTGTGTCCTTTATAACCTTCGAACAGGGGAGGTCAGCAGTGTCCCCCTGCTGGTTTGGCATCTGCAGACTAGTTTCAGGGTGTTGCCCCTTGTCAATGCAGAGCAGCCAAGCCTTAGCCAGGCGGCGCTGCTGACTATCTGCTCGAAGGTTATTTATCTAATTTCAGTGGAATCTATCCACTGGTTTTCAGAAATAGAGTTATTAATATTTCTAAGTCTCTCTAAAGGAGACTACGGCAGCGGTACTGGAAATTAATAGCTAGCTAGAGGCGATGGCTTCTTGGAGCTAATTCACGGCAGCTTTCGTCCTAATTTTGGGACTGCCATGTTGGCTTGGCGATAACTATTAATTTCCAGTACCGCTGCCGTAGTCTCCTTTAGAGAGACTTAGAAATATTAATAACTCTATTTCTGAAAACCAGTGGATAGATTCCACTGAAATTAGATAAATAACCTTCGAGCAGATAGTCAGCAGCGCCGCCTGGCTAAGGCTTGGCTGCTCTGCATTGACAAGGGGCAACACCCTGAAACTAGTCTGCAGATGCCAAACCAGCAGGGGGACACTGCTGACCTCCCCTGTTCGAAGGTTATAAAGGACACAGGTTTCGTGTGTCACATAGCTAGCTAGAGGCGATGGCTTCTTGGAGCTAATTCACGGCAGCTTTCGTCCTAATTTTGGGACTGCCATGTTGGCTTGGCGATAACTATTAATTTCCAGTACCGCTGCCGTAGTCTCCTTTAGAGAGACTTAGAAATATTAATAACTCTATTTCTGAAAACCAGTGGATAGATTCCACTGAAATTAGATAAATAACCTTCGAGCAGATAGTCAGCAGCGCCGCCTGGCTAAGGCTTGGCTGCTCTGCATTGACAAGGGGCAACACCCTGAAACTAGTCTGCAGATGCCAAACCAGCAGGGGGACACTGCTGACCTCCCCTGTTCGAAGGTTATAAAGGACACAGGTTTCGTGTGTCACATAGCTAGCTAGAGGCGATGGCTTCTTGGAGCTAATTCACGGCAGCTTTCGTCCTAATTTTGGGACTGCCATGTTGGCTTGGCGATAACTATTAATTTCCAGTACCGCTGCCGTAGTCTCCTTTAGAGAGACTTAGAAATATTAATAACTCTATATATATATATATATATATATAATGAAGATGATTTTCGTCATCGGCATTCAAAACAACATCAGTGTGAAAAATATGAAAAAAAAAAATCTGTTGTTGGAAAGAATTTAAAAAGATTCATAAAGCATTATACTTACATTTTAATCCTTTCTACTAAAAGGACAAAGCCTGAAATTTGGGGGAAGGGACTAGTCGATTACGTCGACAGTGAAAAGCAAAGTCGACCTCGGCGGAATTTGAACTAAGAACGTAAAGCAATTTGCCTGGCGTGCTAACGATTTTGCCAGCAACGCTGCCTTAAATACATTTTAATAAATTGCAATAAATGTCTATTTCTTCTACATTTGTAAGAGCGTCTAAATCAGTCTTCTCAGGGTAGCAACGCTAGACCCAAGCATGAACCTAAGTATACTCCAAGTTGAGGGTAGTATTATTTATACTCACGAAAAGAGATAAGTATATACTTGAAGTAATGCAGTATATTATATTGTCATCACAGATGTGACTGGAATTGTTGTGGATGAGAATACGACTCCATCTCCACAGGCAAGAGATTTGAGTTGATAATGTAAAGGATGGTGGTGGTGGTGGTGGTGGGGACGTGATAAACGTGACTACTATCTCCCGGAGTGTATTATTTGTTTTATTTTTTTCCGTTACTCTCATCTAATCTGTCATCGACTACTGCCCTTACAGCAATTATCAACTCAAATATGTAATGTAATCAACAGAAAAAACTTCGAGTGCGATTACTATCTAAACAACTGCATGACACAAACACTTACGCAATCTGTTTAAAAATCTCAGAATAAATAAATAAATAAATAAATGAATAAACAAGGGATGTAACTCCAATTATGAAGATTTTTCTTCTCTAACAAATTTTGAAAATTCAGTTAGTCTGATGTTTAAGTAGATTCGTGAAAGCAACGGTCGAATATGTTGCTTGTTGTTTTATATGTTCAGCATACCTGGAGGGAGCTTTTATTTATTGCTTTCATAGATAATTCCCGATAATAGAAGTTTGTTTCTTTTTCTGCTCAGTAGTACATATATGATATATGACATTGCCGTATGAGTACTTAGCATTCGGAGATTCTCAGTTTCTTTCGCACTATCAGAATTTTAAAAAATCCACTACAATGATGTAGTTTTGCATGTTGATAATGAAAACCACATTCATTCCTTGTCGAAATTAATGACAATAAATTTACAAACTTTTGTAAGTTTGTAATATTAGCCAGTTCTAAGCCTCCACTATCGTCATACCGGAAATCGCACTTGTCTGGCAATAAAATTATCATGTTTTCATAACAGCAATAATAACTGCTTATCATCTATTTCAATCGGGTCTCTGAAGCAGTCCAGCGAAGTGAATTTTGTTGGCGTTATTTCGTTTTGACTCGAATTTTGTCAACAAATTTCTCGGTAATTTCCGTGAACACGTGTTATCTTGTCAACTGTCAGTTAACGTATCGAAGCGAAAAGTGGAAGCTAATGGGTTGTACGTGCATGCGCGCTTGTTCCGCTGTCTGTGTGTACGCTTGTTCTTGTTTGTGTGTGTGTGTGTGTGTGTGTGCGTGTGCATACTTGCCCCTCTGTGTGTGTGTATGCCTGTTCTGTTTTTAGAGGAACAAGCACACACACATACGCGTGCGCGCACACACACACACAGAAGAAGCACGTACACACAGACAGAGGAGCAAGCACAAACACACAAAAAAAACAAGCACGTACACACAGACAGAGGAACAAGTACGCACGCACGTACAACCCATTAGCTTCTTCTTTCCACTTCGATACGTTAACTGACAGTTGACAAGATAACACGTGTTCACGGAAATTACCGAGTAATTTGTTGTCAAAATTCGAGTCAAAACGAAATTACGCCATTTTGTTTTTATTACCTTTCTTTTTTTTAACGCAATTGCTTTATATTTATTTTACAAAATAATATTATTTTTAAAGACAAAGGGGTTAAACTGAAGATGTGTCGAAGTGAACAAGCCATCTTTCATGTTAAAGTGTTAACGTTAAATTCCTGTTGTGTAAAAAAAAAAAAATTGTCACTGTGTGGAAAGGGGATGGTAAAAGAGTGTGGGGGAGAGGAACCATCGTGTGACGAACGATGAAGGTAAAGCGAATAGAGAAAAAAATAGAATTGTTAATCAAGAAAGAAGGTAAAAATGAACAATGGTGATAGGTAAGAATATTTTGCACAAACCAGAATGAGAAAACAGACTAGAAGAAAAAGCGTGACCAAAGAGAATAGACAAGATTTCCTAGAAATTAATCAAAGTATTATAAAGGAGATGACAGGATTTTATCACCGAGTGGCGTAGAATTTTCCTGAGTAGTAGCAGCGATATATATATATATATATATATATATATATAGCAATAAGAAAATGGAGGAGAATATGCGATTATCCATCGACTTGCAGACAGTGTATTCGATTGAATTAATTTGTTTATTTTGTAACTAAAATGACAAAAACCACAATATACAGATGCTTATGATATACCATGCCATATTAACAATTAGGGTTACAAATATAAAGTACATTTAGCAATTGGAGAATATACTGAAACTTACAGCTGTTTCTCGGCCTAGCGTTGGTATGCCGCATTCTATCCCTATAGCTCTTGTGTGCCGGAGTAATTAGCAGATGAAAATGATGTAATGGGGGTACATACATGATTGGATAGATACTATCCCTTAGTGGGTTGAATCCTCAACCCCTAACTCTCTTGCATTATATATATATATATATGTGTACGAACAGCCATGCTTCATGGCAGTGAAACATGGGCCGTAACTGCTGAGGACATGCGTAGGCTCGCAAGGAATGAAGCCAGTATGCTCCGATGGATGTGTAATGTCAGTGTGCATACTAGACAGAGCGTCAGTACCTTGAGAGAAAAGTTGAACTTACGAAGCATCAGTTGTAGTGTGCAAGAGAGACGACTGCGCTGGTATGGTCATGTAGCGAGAATGGATGAGGATAGCTGTGTGAAAAAGTGCCACACCTTAACAGTTGAGGGAACCTGTGGAAGAGGTAGACCCAGGAAGACCTAGGATGAGGTGGTAAGGCACGACCTTCAAACACCCGGCAAGCCAAGTGAGACCTAAATCTAAGGCCCAGCCAGTCCACTTATGCGTACCTTCCTTCCTTCATTGGACACTAAATTTCACTTGTGAAGACCTGTTGAGGCAAGTGAAATAGAAATAGATTGTTGCCGTGCCCCTGAACTGGCTTTGTGCGGGGCCGTCATGGGATTTTCGAGCGAGATCGTTGCCAGTGCTCCTGGACTGGCTCATGTGCGGGCGACACATGAAATCTTTCGAGCGGGATCGATGCCAGTGCCCCTGGACTGGCTCGTACGGGCGACACATGAAATCTTTCGAGCGAAATCGTTGCCGGTGCCCCTGGGCCGGCTCTTGTGCGGGTGACACATGAGGTTTTTCGAGCGAGATCGTTGCCTGTGCCCCCGGACTGGCTCATGTGCGGGCGACACATGAAATCTTTCGAGCGGGATCGCTGCCAGTGCCCCTGGACTGGCTCTTGTGCGGGTGACACATGATATCTTTCGAGCGAGATCGTTGCCAGTGCCCCTGGACTGACTCTTGTGCGGGTGACACATGAGGTTTTTTCGAGCGAGATCGTTGCCGGTGCCCCTGGACTGGCTCATGTGCGGGCGACACATGATAACTTTCGAGCGAGATCGTTGCCAGTGCCCCTGGACTGGCTCTTGTGCGGGTGACACGTGAAATGTTTCGAGCGGGATCGTTGCCAGTGCCCCTGGATTGGCTCATGTGCGGGCGACACATGATATCTTTCAAGCGGGATGGTTGCCAGTGCCCCTGGACTGGCTCATGTGCGGGCGACACGTGAAATCTTTCGAGCGGGATCGATGCCAGTGCCCCTGGACTGGCTCATGTGCGGGCGACACGTGAAATCTTTCGAGCGAGATCGTTGCCGGTGCCCCTGGGCCGGCTCTTGTGCGGGTGACACATGATATCTTTCGAGCGAGATCGTTGCCGGTGCCCCTGGGCCGGCTCCTGTGCGGGCGACACATGAAATGTTTCGAGCGGGATCGTTGCCAGTGCCCCTGGACTGGCTCATGTGCGGGAGACACATGAAATCTTTCGAGCGGGATCGATGCCAGTGCCTCTGGACTGGCTCATGTGCGGGCGACACATGAAATCTTTCGAGCGAGATCGTTGCCGGTGCCCCTGGGCCGGCTCCTGTGCGGGTGACACATGAGGTTTTTCGAGCGAGATCGTTGCCGGTGCCCCTGGACTGGCTCATGTGCGGGTGACACATGATATCTTTCGAGCGAGATCGTTGCCAGTGCCCCCAGACTGGCTCTTGTGCGGGTGACACATGAAATGTTTCGAGCAGGATCGTTGCCAGTGCCCCTGGACTGGCTCATGTGCGGGAGACACATGAAATGTTTCGAGCAGGATCGTTGCCAGTGCCCCTGGACTGGCTCATGTGCGGGAGACACATGAAATCTTTCGAGCGGGATCGATGCCAGTGCCTCTAGACTGGCTCATGTGCGGGCGACACATGAAATCTTTCGAGCGAGATCGTTGCCAGTGCCCCTGGACTAGCTCTTGTGCGGGTGACACATGAAATGTTTTGAGCGGGATCGTTGCCAGTGCCCCTGGACTGGCTCATGTGCGGGCGACACATGAAATCTTTCGAGCGAGATCGTTGCCGGTGCCCCTGGGCCGGCTCCTGTGCGGGCGACACATGAGGTTTTTCGAGCGAGATCGTTGCCGGTGCCCCTGGACTGGCTCATGTGCGGGCGACACATGAAATCTTTCGAGCGAGATTGTTGCCAGTGCCCCTGGACTGGCTCTTGTGCGGGTGACACATGAAATGTTTTGAGCGGGACGGGATCGTTGCTAGTGCCCCTGGACTGGCTCATGTGCGGGCGACACATGAAATCTTTCGAGCGGGATCGTTGCCAGTGCCCCTGGATTGGCTCATGTGAGGGCGACACATGAAATTTTTCCGAGCGGGATCGTTGCCGGTGCCCCTGGGCTGGCTCTTGTGTGGGGTTGTTGTAGGATTTTCGAGCGAGATCGTTGCTGGTGCCCCTGGACTGGCTCTTGTGCGGGTGACACATGAGGTTTCTCGAGCGAGATGAGCGTGGCCGTTGCCAGTACCGCCTGACTGGCCTTCGTGTGGGTGACACGTAAAAGCACCCACTACACTCTCTGAGTGGTTGGCGTTAGGAAGGGCATCCAGCTGTAGAAACTCTGCCAAATTAGATTGGAGTCTTATGTTGCCAACCGGTTTCACCAGTCCTCAGTCAAATCGTCCAAACCATGCTAGCATGGAAAGCGGACGTTAAATGATGATGATGACATATATATATACAGTAGTGCCTCGATATACAAGTTAATTTGTTTCCGGAAATCGCTCGTAAAGCGAAAACTCGTAAAGCAGAGCAATACTTTCCCATAGTAGCAATGTTATAAATTGTAATTCGTTCCCAGAAAAATATTTTGCCTATAAAATTTATAATACTCATAAATAAATGGTAATAAAACAACAGCAGGATGTAAAGAATATTTTATGTAAAGTAAAAAGAATGTCAAGATCATTTCTGATAAAAAATATTATTATAATCGTTTTCTGAATCATTTTTACTCGCACTAGGTTCACGTACACCATCACTTGTAGACACGATCACTGATTCACAAGCACTCGTAGACGGACTTGTAGATTTCTTAAAAAAAAAAAAGAAACAAGTCTAGAGCTGTTTGCTTAGAAGAAGCTATTTTTCGCTCTCTAAATTTCTTGGTAACACGCAGAAACATTTGATATGGTAGTAGAAATTTTTACAAGTCACCACCATTCAAAAGTGAGCTGAAACCCGGGGTCTCGTAACGCGGATCCTCGTAAAATGAGTTATTACTGTGTGTGTATATATATATATATATATATATATATATATATATAGTGATTGGACAAAGTAATGGAAACACCAATTTTTCTATATTTAGCTACTTACTACACTGGCAATATAACAAATTGAAAACTATTCAAATTGGTACATATGATTTCATATGCATCATGTATACCTTATACTTCATAATATAACCCCCTGGTTTTCATTTTTAGGGGATATTTATGTTCAAATAAGTTAAAATGTGCGACCGATCTGATTTAATAACAAGAACAAATTATTGGAGCGTGGATGGCCGGAGCTTCAGTCACTAAACTACTGAACTGTTTAACATTTTGAGAGATACACTCTCTAAAATTATGTTTGCATTTCAAAAACCAAATTAAAATCACCTCTGGCAAGTTTAATTCTGGACAGAAAGCAAAGCTCACAGAGAGGGACCATAAAAAAGTGAAACATATCGTGTCTAAAAACCATCGAAATACAGCAGCAAAAGTGACAGCAGAGCTAAACCACCATCTTACCAATCCTGTTCCAAACAAAGCCATTCCTCATAAGCTTCATAAATCTGGATACCCCGAGGAGGCTGCCGTTGCTAAACTTTTAATGTACCACATCAACATTGATGAGAAAATGTCTATACTGTCAGAAGTGGTTAAATGCTCAATGGAACAATATCACCTCAGATGAATCACCACTCACCCTCAAAGTGAGAATATGTCTGGACACAGCCCAAAGAAGCCTTCAACCCTAACTACTTGGTCCCAACTGTGAAGCATGAGAGTAGTTCTGTGATGAATTTGGGCAGCCATAACACGGAATTTTCTTGGCGCTTTATATGTTCCACATGGCTGAAATAATGCCAAGGATTATCCGAGTATAGGATTTTGGCCGATCATGTCCATCTTATGGACAAACATTGTTCGCCGATGGTAGCACAACTCCCTATTAAATAATAAACTAATGTAGCGACGGATGAATAATAATAATAATAATAATAATAATAATAATAATGATAATAACAAAAAACTGTTTTCAGTATTTAAGGAAGCTGACAAATACAAACAAGAAATCAATCTACCTAACAAATACGAAGAAGAAGAAGAAACAACAAAAGCTATAAAACAAATGAAATCCAAACTAAAACTAGAACAGCAATGGACCATGATAAAACGATAGCAAGAAAAGCCCCTACATGGTAAATACTGGGCTAAACTAAATGCAAAAGAAATAGACAGAGAAAAATCCCAGCAATGGCTGAGAAGCTCAGGACTCAAAGCAGAGACTGAAGGATTTTTAATTGCTGCACAAGACCAAAGCCTCCCCACCAGAAATTACCAAAAACATATAATGAAAAGAAACATAACAAGTAACTGTAGAATATGTGGAGATGGACAAGAAACAATAAATCATATTATCTCTGGCTGCCCAGTCCTGGCTAAGAAGGAATATATTCACAGACACGACAGAGCTGGGACCTATATACACTGGAAGCTATGCCAACACTATGGAATAACAACAGAAAAAAAGATGGTATAAACACATGCCAGAAAAGGTCACAGAAAACGAGAAAGCAACCATACTCTGGGATATGCCAACACACACAGATAGAGAAATCAAGGCAAATAGACCAGATATAGTTGTCAAAGATCATGAAGAAAAAAAATGCTTTCTGATTGATGTATCAATACCAGCAGATGACAACGTTTCTCTAAAAGAAATGGAAAAACTTTCAAAATACAAAGACCTGGAAATAGAGGTAACTCGAATGTGGAATCTAAAAACAGAAACAATTCCTATCATAGTAGGTGCCTTAGGTATAATAAAAAAATATTCAGACAAATACATAACAAAAATAATAATTAGCCAGGACTGGGCAGCCAGAGATAATATGATTTATTGTTTCTTGTCCATCTCCACATATTCTACAGTTACTTGTTATGTTTCTTTTCATTATATGTTTTTGGTAATTTCTGGTGGGGAGGCTTTGGTCTTGTGCAGCAATTAAAAATCCTTCAGTCTCTGCTTTGAGTCCTGAGCTTCTCAACCATTGCTGGGGGTTTTCTCTGTCTATTCCTTTTGCATTTAATTTAGCCCAGTATTTACCATGTAGGGGCTTTTCTTGCCATCGTTTTATCATGGTCCATTGCTGTTCTAGTTTTAGTTTGGATTTCATTTGTTTTATAGCTTTTGTTGTTTCTTCTTCTTCTTCTTCGTATTTGTTAGGTAGATTGATTTCTTGTTTGTTATTGTCGTCGTCGTCATCATCATCATCATCATCATCATCATCATCATCATCATCATCATCATCACCATCATCACCATCATCACCACCATCATCACCATCATCACCATCATCATCATCATCATCATCATCATCATCATCATCACCATCATCACCATCATCACCATCATCATCATCATCATCATCATCATCATCATCATCATCATCATCATCATCATCATCATCATCATCATCATCATCATCATCATCATTATTTGAGGTTTCTCTACCTTGATGCTGCAGTTGTCATTGCCTAACCTCAAGTTGATTCCTACCCGGGCAGGTTGATAACTGTTCATTGACAGGAGCAGCTGGTCAAAACTAGCTATCCAGCTTCTGTTTACATTTGTGATGATTGCGTTTGCGACACCATTGTCAAGTTTTGTCATTTGCTTATTTCATAGGCACAGGTATAGGAACAAGGATCAAATAGCTGTAAACTGTGAATTTCTATCTTGCCATAGCAGAAACACAGCCAACAACAGAATGTATGAGAAGGGTTAACAGCATCAACCATAATCTTGTAGTGATGGAATCAATTGTAGGTCCCAGTTTATTTTAATTGCACTATATAGAAAAAATGGACAGTATTTGTAACATATTGATTAGAAGTTCAATACACAACAGTTTCTAAGTTTAATGACATCTATACAATAGGAATGCCTTTTAACAATTCCCCAGTGTACAGCCTCATTCTGCTAGCCACAGTTGTATTTGACAGACTGTAGTAGTCCCACCTACTTTACATTTCTTAAATGTTGGCAATTCTAATTTGAAATTTCACTTGTTAATGGTCTATTAATTAATCAATGTGGACTGCTTGCTTATTTTAGTTGGTAAGCACAATGGGTTGAGAGTTGCAAATTGTATCACATAATTGTATTGATGTTGTGCATACTGCTTGCCTGACTGTATCAAGTTTATATCACAATGAAGATTCTTATCAAACAATTGTAGTAGTACCAGCTAACCCAGTTTTTTTATTATGATTATATATATATATATATATATATATATATATATATATATATATGTGTGTGTGTGTGTGTGTGTGTGTGTATATGCATATGCATGTATAATATATGTGTATATGTATATATATACATATATATATATATATATATATATATATATATATATATATATATATATATATATATATATATATATATTGGAATTATTCTAACAATTTAAAATGCCTTTCATAACAAATCCATGTTTCACAAGAATACAACAGGGATGGTAAGACAAATGATTTGTAAAGAGCCAGCTTTGTATTCTTATTTATATGTCGCTGGCACCAAATGCGTGACTCCAAACCACTAATTGCGTTTGCTGCCCTTTGAATTCGCAGATGTATTTCTGCATCAAGATTTCCATCATTTTGTACAGAGCTTCCAAGGTAGATGAACAAATTAACACCCTCAAGTAACTTACCCTTAACAAAAATCTTAGTGGTGTTACAAACAGCACCACACGCAGGTTGTTGCATTACAACTGCTTTTTTTTTTCAAGTTGATGGTCAAGCCAAAATCATCACAAGCTGAGTCAAATGCAGATACAAGAGATTGCAGACCTATTTCAGAATGACTGACAAGATCACAATCATCAGCATATAAAAGTTCCTTAATCAGTGAAGTAAAAACCTTCGTTTTGAATTTCAGTCTGGTCAGATTAAAAACATTCCCTGTTGTTTGATATTTTATGTAAATACCCTCCTCAGAGCTTTGAAAAGCATGTAAAAACACAACAGCAAAGTATATTGCAAAGAAGGTGGGTGCATCAAGGCCTCCTTGCTTTACTCCATTTTTCATGGCAAAAAATTCAGAGCCTACCACCAAAGTTAACTCTAGCTTTCATATCTTGACGCAAAGCCCTGATTATGTTTACAAATTTTTCTGGGCAACCTATTTTCCTTAGAATTAGCCACAGAGCATTTCGATTAACAGTATCGACTGCTTTGCTCAAATCAACAAAGAAATGATATAGAACAAGATTCTGTTTAATGCACTTTTCTTGTAATTGTCTGATGGTAAAGATACAATCAGCTGTGCCTCTGGAGGAAAGAAAACCACACTGAGACTCAGACACTATATTTGTAACTATAAAGGTATTTAAACGTTCTAACAAAATGTGGGCAAGTATCTTTCCAACCACAGACAAAAGTGAAACCCCACGAAAATTACTACACAGATCCTTTGGCCCCGATTTATACAAGAAAACTAAAATGGCCTCAATCCAGTCTTGTGGCACTCTCTCAGTTCTCCAATAGTGACAAACTAATATATTTAAGAGTTCAAAATATCTATAAGTATATACATATTTATAGATATTTTATTGGATGGCCGTTGCCAGTTTAGTTCCTGACAACCCAACCATGCAACAGGTTGTACTGGATTACATAAGAGCAACCTGACATAATATATATACATACATACATATATAATTTTGAAGCTTGTTGACATGGCGAAGTCAAATCTGTGCGTACGCGCGTGAAGGAGAGAGAGAGAAAGAAAGAAAGAGAGGGAGAAAGAAAGAAAGAGAGAGAAAGAAAGAAAGAGAGAGAGAGAGAAAAAAGAGAGAAAGAAAGAAATAGTGTGTTTGTGACAAGGGGAGAAACAGAGTGTTTGCCAAGCGTCTAAAAAAAAAAAATGAAAAAGTGGAAGAGGGAGACAAAGCGGCTAAGGAAAAAAATATTTCTCTCACCAAGACAGCGTCTACCAAAAAAAAAAAAAAGGAACGAACAAGTGGAAGAGGGAGACAAAGCGTATTACGAAAGAAAATGTAGCTGAGGAAGACAGAGTAAAATGCATTTTTTTTCTTAAACATGAGATATAGTTTCAAATATAAGATGTTTTTGAAAGACACTATATTCTATAATAAGATTATATATACTTTCTCAAACAACAATTCAAATATATTTATTTTAAATCATTTATTTATTTTAAATCGTTCATCTTTCTCCCCCCCTCTCACTCTCACACATACGCACATATACTACTTTGGGAACAAAAACGTATGTAACAATTTGTCAGTCCCCCACCCAACTCGCTTTTCGGACCACAAAAACGGTTTGGTAATTTTTCAGATTAACACCCGCACGATTTCCACTAGGGTGTTACGGTTAGGATTAGGGTTAGGGTTACGGTTTTAGGGTCAGAGTTAGGGTTAGGGTTTAGGGTTAGGGTTAGAGTTAACATAGAAGGGACAGGCTCCTTATTTTTTGGTTAAGGTTGTTGGTAAGCTTTCCTAAGTTACTCCAATCCAGATCCCCAATGCAAACCTTCAGATCAACCTTCTCCTATGCAGATCTCTAATGCAACATTTAAAAAAAGAGTCAATAAGTGAAAATAACCAATAAACTGATTCCTTATGGGATTTCCCAATCAAATTGGGTGGTGGTGGTGGTGAAGTATAGATTCACTGGCAGAATCAAAGGAAGGTGGAAGGAGTAACAAATGGGAGGAAACATGTTAGTAGGGTAATAAATAATTACACACTGAGAAAAATAGTGTAAAACCCCCAGTAGACCTGAAAGGCACACAGGAGATGAAGTACTAGCAGCTTGTAGATAAAATTAGTGCTTCAGAAAATACTATCATCATCATCATCATCATCATCATCATCGTTTAACGTCCGCTTTCCATGCTAGCATGGGTTGGACGATTTGACTGAGGACTGGTGAAACCGGATGGCAACACCAGGCTCCAGTCTAATTTGGCAGAGTTTCTACAGCTGGATGCCCTTCCTAACACCAACCACTCAGAGAGTGTAGTGGGTGCTTTTACGTGTCACCCGCACGAAAACGGCCACGCTCGAAATGGTGTCTTTTATGTGCCACCCGCACAGGCCAGTCCAGGGGCACTGGCAACGATCTCGCTCGAAAATCCTACGGGACCCAGTCAGGCAGTACTGGCAACGGCCACGCTCAAAATGGTGCATCTCATGTGCCACCCGCACAAGAACCAGTCCAGGGGCACTGGCAACGATCTTACTTGGCTTGCCGGGTCTTCTCACGCACAGCACATTTCCAAAGGTCTCGGTCAGTAGTCATCGCCTCGATGAGGCCCAATGTACGAAGGTCTTGCCTCACCACCTCAGCCCAGGTCTTCCTGGGCCTACCTCTTCCACGGGTTCCCTCAACTGTTTGGGTGTGGCACTTTTTCACGCAGCTATCCTCATCCATTCTCACCACATGTCCATACCAGCGCTATCGTCTCTCTTGCACACCACAACTGATGCTTCTAATGTTCAGCTTTTCTCTCAAGATACTTACACTCTGACGGGTATTCACATTGACATTACACATCCAACGGAGCATACTGGCTTCATTCCTTGCGAGCTTACGTATGTCCTCAGCAGTTACAGCCCATGTTTCACTGCCATGTAGCATGGCTGTTCGTACGCATGCGTCATACAGTCTGCCTTTTACTCTGAGTGAGAGTCCCTTTGTCGCCAGCAGGGGTAAGAGCTCTCTAAACTTTGCCCAGGCTATTCTTATTCTATAAAGATTAATAATTAATCAAATATTATTAATCAAAGATAATCGAAAATATATCAACACTATTCAAATCGAAGTCCTAATATTATGTTGAAATGAAACTATAACTTCTAAATAATTCTAAATAATTATAGTTTCATTTCAACATAATATTAGAACTTCGATTTGAATAGTGTTGATATATTTTCGATTATTTTTGATTAATAATATTTGATTAATTATTAATCTTTATAGTTTATAATATCGTTAAAGTTTTTTTAAATCAAAACTTTGTATATATATATAAAGTTTAATCTTTTATACTTAATAATTTTTTCTTTCCTAATTTTTTCATTCATAATTTTTCCATTCATAATTTTTTCATTCATATTTTTTATTATTACGTTTGTAGAAATAAATAATCTTGTATTTTTCTATTATTCAATTGATCTTTAATTATAATTAAATAAACGTCTTTAGCTTTAAATAGTATAGCTTTAACTATTACACCGGTTAAATATGTACTAATTTTATCTTCATTATTATTTTAAACTTAAACTTCGTTCAACTTGTATTTAAAACAATGATAATTTATGTAAGATGTTTTTTGTATATAATATACATGTTATTATAATGGATGAAGGGATGATTATTGAATGGTTATTATTTTGATATTATGATATTTTTAAAATAATTTTTCTATCTTTATATAATAAGTATTTCATATTAATTCATTTGGTACTTATTGTTGGTTGAGATATATATCTAATTATTGTTCTACTTACGATCTGACGAGTAGCTATATTTTTGAATAGAATTTATTTTCGATAATTTCAATTGATTTTAATCGATTTAAATTTCTTTTCTATTTGAAAATTGGTTATGAAACACGTGTAATCTTTTTATTATATTTATCTTATGATATTTACTTTACTTTATATTATACTCATTTATTGTGCTTTTAATTATTAATTTTTCTATATGTGATAGTGGATTTTCAGCCGTTGGTTTTTAAATAATCTTTTCTTTTACTATATGCTGACTCACATCGAAAATATCGTCAGAATATCTCTGTTTAAATTGTTCGGCACTTATCCTCGCCAACCGTATGTGCGGCGGTTTACCTTCAATCGGTCCCATTACCGTATAGTTTTTTTTATGTTATTAATCCATGTAACACTTCATTTTTGATGGTGTACGAAACAATTCTTTCTTGCGGGGGTTAGGAGCGGGTTTCAGTTTGGGAGTGGACGAGGGTTTTATTTTTTGTGTGTTTTCCATTTTTTCTTTTTTTTCTTGTAGGGGGAGGGGAGTCTGGGCCAATAGGTTTTTTCCTTTTGTTTTTGGCAACTTCAAACTCCGCTTCTTCCTCACTTTTTCCTTTTTCTATTATGACTTCCGGCATTTTCGATTTACCTTGTTTGACATCTTTTTTAAGTTCTGTTTTCTCCGGTATTTCTTTCTCCCTTTGGGGAGGGACTTCTTCTTTTTTTTGGTTAGGTTTTTTTATTTTCACACATTCGGAACACACGTGGCCCTTTTCACCACATTTAAAACATTTGGGTCTCCGTCCCTCCACCGACACTCTTGCACTGAGACCTTCCCCTATAAAAATCCTGTCTGGTCTGGTCTCGAGGGTATCGTTTGACGCTAGAACTATAAGCTCAAGCGCCTGCCCCTTCCAATTGAGTGCGTTCCTTCTTCTCATTGTAAGTACTTCCGCCTGATCCTCCACGTCGTAAATTAACGCTTCTACCAACCAGTTTACGTCATACCCGGATAGAATATCTTCTATTGTGATTTTCGCAGTTCTCCGGCCAAGGTATGTAGGTAAGAGCATTACCTCTTCAGTTTTCAGCTTTTGTGTTGATACTTCTTTCGCTATTTCTGCGGATTTGAATTGGGCCTCTACTGTAGCATTTCGAGGCCCTCTACCAACATATTTTATTTTTTCCCACACAGGGGCAAGACACTTTTCTATTGCATCCTTTTTCATCATCATGATGCGTCTTTCCTTGCAGTTGTATACTTTGTAAATAACGGTTCTTACCGCCAACTCTTGGATAGTTTCCTTTGGCGGTATTAACCTTGTTACGTCGTCAGTTTTCCTTATCAGGTTTCTATATTTGTACCACTGTTCGGGTATCACCTCCATTGCTTCAAATTGTCCGCCTACGGCGGAAGAAAAGCTACTGACCTTTTTCTCTTCCTTGGTTACTTCTGGGTTTACTTGAAATACATGCGTATTATCAAAAATAATTTCTTCTTGTAAAAGAGGGAAGTCCTCGTCACACAGTAGAAATGCCATTTCGTTATCCATATTGAAATAAAATTTTTCTTTCACACAATAGTAGTTTGCTATCTCTCTAAAAGAGAGCAGCAAGAAAGAAAATTTTTGCCCCGCAGGGCGCAATTCGACTAGTACAACAGTTAAAATTCGACAAAAATCACACTAAACAGCAACAAAAAGGACAGAAACAACTCACTAAATTAGGTAGAAGCAATTCGAAGTAGCACGACGAGACTGAAGTAGCTTGCCAGCTGGATAGAGAGGCCTGTTTCTCCTTCACAAACTTATGTAAATCATAGTGAAGTTCATTCACTGATCCGCAAAATTAGAAATATAATATTTCTAAATCTCTCAGAGAGATTTAAGCAGTAGTGGAGCGACAAAGTTATAGTGTATTCCCTTATTGGGATTGTCACATTAAGTTGACAATATACTACAACTTTGTCGCTCCACTACTGCTTAAATTTCTCTGAGAGATTTAGAAATATTATATTTCTAATATATATATATATATATATATATATATATATATATATATATATATATATATATATATATATATATATATATATATATATATATATATATATATATATATATACATATATATATATATATACATATATATATATATATACATATATATATATATATACATATATATATATACATATATATATATATATACATATATATATATATATACATATATATATATATATACATATATATATATATATACATATATATATATATATACATATATATATATATATACATATATATATATATATACATATATATATATATACATATACATATATATATACATATACATATATATATACATATACATATATATATACATATACATATATATATATATATATATATATATATATATATATATATATATATATATATATATATATATATATATATATATATATATATATATATATATATATATATATATATATACATATATATATATATATACATATATATATATATATACATATATATATATATATACATATATATATATATATACATATATATATATATATACATATATATATATATATACATATATATATATATATACATATATATATATATATACATATATATATACATATACATATATATATACATATACATATATATATACATATACATATATATATACATATATATATACATATATATATATATATATATATATATATATATATATATATATATATATATATATATATATATATATATATATACATATATACATACATACATACATACATACATACATACATACATACATACATACATACATACATACATATATATATATATATATATATATATACATATATATATATATACACATACATCATCATCCTCATTTAACGTCCGCTTTCCATGCTAGCATGGGTTGGACGATTTGACTGAGGACTGGTGAAACCGGATGGCTACACCAAGCTCCAATCTGATTTGGCAGAGTTTCTACAGCTGGATGCTCTTCCTAACACCAACCACTCTGAGAGTGTAGTGGGTGCTTTTACGTGCCACCCGCACAAGACACATCTGGTTGGCGTTAGGGAGGGCATCCAGCTGTAGAAACTCTGCCAAGTCAGACTGGAGCCTGGTGTTGCCATCCGGTTTCACCAGTCCTCAGTCAAATCGTCCAACCCATGCTAGCATGGAAAGTGGACGTTAAACGATGATGTATGTATGTATGTATACACACACATATATATATAAATATAGATATACACACACATCAGAAACACGTTTAAAATAATGGTCGTTACATATAATTCTTTACCTGAACAAATTTAGTTTACAGCTATTTCTAGTAGTCGTTATTGGTACATTACTGATAGGTTTACTCAATTCGTCTATTGATCAATTGGGGCAGATGGGACAACCTAAGAAAATCAATCTCTCACTATTTGTTCTATATATATATCATAAAACTCTGCTGTCAAAGACCTGTTGGAGCAAGTGAAATCGAAATCGTAATTGAACCATATTCGATGACTAGCACCTGTGCCAGTGGAGCACAAACAGCACTGTCCGAGTGTGATCATTGCTAGAGCAGCTGTCTGACTTCCGTGTCAATGGCATGTAAATAGCGCCATTTGAGCATGATCGTTACCAGCATTGCCTTACTGGCACTTGTGCCGGTGGCACATTAGAAAATATTCGAGCGAGGTTATTGCCAGTGCCGCTAGACTGGCTCCTGTGCAGGTGGCATATAAAAAACACCATTTTGAGCATGGCCGTTGCCAGCACCGTCTGACTGGCCCTCATGCCGGTGGCACGTAAAAGCACCCACTACACTCGCGGAGTGATTGGTGTTAGGAAGGGCATCCAGCTGTAGAAATTCTACTAGATCAGATTGTGTGAATCTGAAAGATCTTAGAGGGGAATATGTTGAATATGATCCTAATTAACTGATCTTCTTGTATTTTCTTTTACCCGAAGCCAGGAACTTTTCAGCACCTGCTCATAATATATAAGGTGTGCCAATGAATAGAATCATTTCTGGGGTTGATGCTACTTCATCCAGATATTCCAGATATATTGTAATACGGTTCACACTTGTGAGTGTAGTAAATAATTCATGTTATTAAAGTTTGCAGTACATCTACTGACTGAAACATAGATCACAAATCAGTAGTTTGCTTTTGTCCTCAGCCTCAACTAATGAGACAAGCTGACATCAACAGGTGTACTTACAGCAACATTATTCCGACCAATCAGTGACTTAGAGAGATGCTGTAACCACAGGAGCTGCTTGCCAGTTCTGATCAAACTGTCCAACCCATGCCAGATTTTTATGTTACTGGAATAAATAAACTTGTAATTCATTGGCAAAAATGTGTTGTTTGTAATGGTACTTACTTTGATGAATAAAATTTCTGCATTGTTGAAATATAATGTGATGAATTTCATGTTTCAAAACACGTTGCTTACTTTTGACTCAGCCTGATATTCAATCTTTTCTTCCTATTAGTTACAATACTTGCTAAATATCTTTCTGAATTTTGAGGCTTGATGCTTATGGTTTTACTTATTTATTTTTATTTATTTTATTTTTTTTTGTGTATCCCTACCAGGTGTCAACTGATTAAAGTTTCAAGCAGAATACTAACATCAAATTTAGAAAGGCCTGAATAGATCATAGGTAATGCTAACCACAACACTTCCCTGATAAAATTTAAGACAAAGGTGCATCATTGAGACTTTCGAAAGGTAAGTAACATAGGTGAGAAGAAAAAAAAAGAAAAGGTTTTAAGCATAACCAAATAATCCTTAAGATGTGGAAATGACTCTGAATTTCCACCAAATAATTGTTCTTTGTACACATTCTGTTGTTGTTATTTCTATTCATTCCTATCATTGTTCAGTTCCAAGTATGCTCTAATACAACAGATCGTGTGTTTTTAGGGTTCTCTGTGAAAATATTATCCAATGTAACATTCCCATTTTTTTTTAAGAAGAGACAGTGAGAGAGGTAGAGGTCAAGAAAGGGAGAGGCAGAAAGAGAGAGAGGGGGATGTATTGTGTGGCATACCAATATTTTAAGGAGTATTTTGGTTGCTCTTTATAGCTGGGCAAGGTAGTGACAAAGTTTCTCCAGACAGTCCCATCCACTCTATTTTTGTACTCAAGAAATAACAGATATATATGTATGTACATATGGGGGTCTTAAAAGACATGTTAGGATCCACAATGAGCAGAACTTACTTGCAGGTATTGGTAGTGCAAATCAGAGGTGCAATCTGTGTGGGTGTTTTTTCAAAACACTGTCTGGTTTAAAAAGCCACATCAGACGCCATGAAAGGGCTAAGGTGTAGGTGCAGGAGGTGGTCAAACTCTGTTTAAGGAGTAGACAACCACCACCATGTATGAATGTATCTGTATGAATGTATGTATGAGTGTATCTATATATATATATATATCATCATCATCATTGTCGTTTAACATCCGCTTTCCATGCTAGCATGGGTTTGACGATTTGACTGAGGACTGGTGAAACCAAATGGCTACACCAGGCTCCAATCTGATTTGGCAGAGTTTCTACAGTTGGATGCCCTTCCTAATGCCAACCACTCCGAGAGTGTAGTGGGTGCTTTTACGTGCCACCGGTACGAAGGCCAGTCAGGCGGGTACTGGCAACGGCCACGCTCAAAATGGTGTATTTTACATATATATATCCGATGTCCACAGACACTACGGACTGTACTGTAATCATCCCAGGTATACAGACTATGATCTTAAGAAACATGTGATTTGTGGAAACGTGCATAGTGATGTATTAAAATATTTGTAAATTCCATCTAAGGATTATTTAAGGTATTGCACTCACAATTGTGAGATTGTGGTTTTGATTCCCAGATCGCACATGGCGTTGTGTTCTTGAATAAAATACTTCATTTCACATTGCTCTGCATTAATTTTGTCATCTGACATGAAGCATGTTATGCACCTGTGCAGGTAATGTCAATTTGATAGCTTTAAACAAACCATCTGTGCAGTTGTTCAGCAAGAAATTGCAGAACTCTTATGTGTTGACTAATGACTGGGGGGGTCTGTAATATATAAATTATTTGTTCACTTGTGCAAATACAAACGCAAGTTATTTTCATTGAAAGATAACTAAAAGGAGATATAGGCGAGGCTTGAACCTGCTTCTCTGAGTATACTCCTGTGACTGAGCAACCACAATATATCAATTGATTTCACATAGCACAAGCACATTTACTGGAAGTATTGTGCATGTGTTTTTATGATTGCATTGTGCATGCTTTGTATCATATTGCACGCGTGTTAACTCATGTTACATATGCATTATCCCCATTTTTTAAAAAAATGTGTTTCTGCCAGATGTCTCTATGTGTGTTTGTATATATGTATATAGTAGTAGGCATGCGTTGGTCTCGAGAGACCATTGATCTGCACCCAAAGGAATTGTGTCTGCTGCTGATGGTGGTGCAGCATCTGCTGCGGCTGTACAGGCCCACATGGGAGGTGGAAGTCATGCATGTAGCGACTGCATTTGAAGGAGCTCTCTGCTAGTGCTGCTGATTTTTCCTTCCATCAAGTGCACTTTTCTTTGATTGCAAATACCTGTTTTTCTTCCTCCCTCTTAATTTCCTATTGCAGTATTTGCCTCCAGTGTGGGTGATCATTTGCAAACTCCTCCCATCTCAGGACGTCCAGATCAAGCGACTTCATTTCTCTCTTACAGACATCTTTGAAACAAAGTAGCTGTCTAAATCAACCTCAATATTTCTCTTCTACATATTTTGTTGATCTCCACAGGATTTGAACTCAGAATGTGAAGAGGGATAACTCTGTGTTCTAATACCTCGAAATAACTACTGGACTGCATCAGCCATCCCCTTCTCATTGATATTTTAATATTGGTTTCAAATAATACAGTGACCTAGCAGAAATGTTAGCACACTGGGCAAAATGCTTAGCGGTATTTCATCTTTCTTTACATTCTGAGTTCAAATTCTGCCGAGGTCGACTTTACTTTTCATCCTTTCAAGGTCAGTAAATTAAGTACCAGTTGTGTACTGAGATTGATCTAATCAACTGGCCGCCTCCCCAAAAATTCCGGGCCTTGTGCCTTGAGTAGAAAAGAATATTGGTTTCAAATAAGGCAGGGAGCTAGCAGAAATGGTAGCATGCCAGGCGAAATGTTTAGCGGTATTTCGTCTGCCGTTACGTTCTGAGTTCAAATTCTAATGATTCTACCAACTTGCTAATGGTTCTGCCACCTTGCTGCCTTCATCAAATATCTTAATATTAATGGAGTTTGTAAGGTGGCAAGCTGGTAGAATTGTTGTGAAGCCGGGCAAAATACTAAGCAGCATTTCATCCATCTTTACATACTTAGTTCAAATTCTGCCGAGGTCACCTATGTCTTTCATCCTTTCAGGGTCAATAAAATAAGTACCAGTAAAACACTGGGGTCAATGTAATCAACTTGCCCCGTCCCTCAAAATTACTGGCCTTATGCTAGAATTTGAAATCAGTAATAATGGAGTTTGTAAGATGATGAGCAGGCAGAATTGTTACTGCACCAGAAAAAATGCTAAGTAGTATTTCTTCTGATTTTATGTTCTGAGTTAAAATTCTACCAAAATCAACTTTGCCTTTCATCTTTTTGGGATTGATAACATAAGTACCAGTTGAATACTGGAGTTGATATAATTGACTTAAACCCCTCCACTGAAATTTCTGGCCTTGTGCCAAAATTTGAAACTAATACTAATGGTGTTTGTTCTGTTTTTTATTCTTTGCATCTGTAATTTATCCCATAAATTATTGCTTAGATGAAACCCACCTTTTCAAGTACTGTGTATGACTCTCCCTAATATTGAACAAACCCTTAACCCTTTAGTATTCAGAAGTATTGCTTATTTATTCTTATTGTTTTGTATCAATTATGTTGTAGCTTTGAGATTTTGAAGAGGTAACTGTTAATTTTTAGAATGATATTGTAGGGTTGGTGTGAGAGGCCAGACGAGATCAGTTTGATGATAAAACAAGTAGAATATTTTGGCTGGATATGACTGATTTAAATGCTAAAGGGTTAAGGCAGTGAACTGATGGAATTGTTAGCATGCCAGGCAAAATGCTTAGCAGCATTTCTTCCATCTTTACGTTCTGAGTTCAAATTCCACCAAGGTCAACTTTGCCTTTCACACTTCTGTGTGTCTTGCCATATTACTCATTACTGTTATCAGAGAAAAATGTAGAACAATTATATTATAATTGATATGATAAGATGATAAGATTATGTTTCAGATGAAACGAAACAACAAAAAGAATAACTGGAATGCTTTTATGTATGTAATATGATTCAGTAAACTATACAAAAGCACAGAATACACCAATTAAAAGTTTGTTGGTAAAACATGTATTGAAAGCTCACAAATGAAAATATACAGCTGAAACGAGAACTAATTCTATGTATAATATCCATGTACTGTCATAAAAAGAATTCGAGAAGGCAAAGAAGATTTACAACTACAAGTATGCTCCGTTGGATGTGTAATGTCAATGTGAATACCCATCAGAGTGTAAGTATCTTGAGAGAAAAGCTGAACATTAGAAGCATCAGTTGTGGCGTGCAAGAGAGACGATTGCGCTGGTATGGACATGTGGTGAGAATGGAGGAGGATAGCTGCGTGAAAAAGTGCCACACCCTAACAGTTGAGGGAACCCGTGGAAGAGGTAGGCCCAGGAAGACCTGGGCTGAGGTGGTGAGGCAAGACCTTCGTACATTGGGCCTCATCGAGGCGATGACTACTGACCGAGACCTTTGGAAATGGGCTGTGCGTGAGAAGACCCGGCAAGCCAAGTAAGATCGTTGCCAGTGCCCCTGGACTGGTTCTTGTGCGGGTGGCACATGAGATGCACCATTTTGAGCGTGGCCGTTGCCAGTACCGCCTGACTGGCTCCTGTAGGATTTTCGAGCGAGATCGTTGCCAGTGCCCCTGGACTGGCTTGTGCGGGTGGCACATAAAAGACACCATTTCGAGCGTGGCCGTTTTCGTGCGGGTGACACGTAAAAGCACCCACTACACTCTCTGAGTGGTTGGCGTTAGGAAGGGCATCCAGCTGTAGAAACTCTGCCAAATCAGACTGGAGCCTGGTGTTGCCATCCGGTTTCACCAGTCCTCAGTCAAATCGTCCAACCCATGCTAGCATGGAAAGCGGACGTTAAACGATGATGATGATGATGATGAAGTATGAAAACAAGATGTTTGTTTAGGCTGGCTGGCTGATATTTTTTCCAATTATCCATACAATATATATATGATTTCAGCTAAGTATCTAAAACAGGTTTTTGCCTATTCATAACATGTTTACATAAAGACAAGTAACTTAACAGAAACATATAGTGCCAGCTGAAAATTAAAAAGAGGAAAAGAAAGAAGTTAAAAGGTATAGCTACACACTTTCAACAGTACAATGAATTGCCTGAGGTTATTGTAAAGAGGAAATGTTGCTGTGTACCATAAAAATCCATGTATATATCACATGCTACCCAGTTTCCATCTATCATATCCACTCACTGGCTGGTTTGTAACTATACAGAAGACACTTACCCTAGGTTCCACACAGTAGAACTGAGCCCAAAACCATGTTTGCAAAGTGAAACTCCTTTACCCAACAGCCATGCCTGCATCTATATTTTGTAAAAAAATATACAAGAGGGTACCTAAAAGAAACTGGAATTTTGCAATATTATTTTATTCACTTAGTTTTACTTGTTCACACTTTTTATCACCATTTGATGCAATGCATCAGTCCAAATGCATTTTCCACTATTTGAAGTAGTCCTGGAATTCTTGCAAAGTGATGCTTTTAACACCTCTATCGTTTTTTGTTTTTTTCTTCACCTCTTCCACATCTGCAAAATGTTTTCCTTTAAGGACTTTTTTCATTTGGAGGAACAGAAAAAAGTTAAAGGGAGCAAGATCAGATGAATAGGGAGGGTGTGTAAGTGAAGTCATGCCATTTCTGGCAAAAACTGCCTCACACTCAAGGCAGTGTGCACAGGTGCATTGTTGTGATGAAAACACCACTCTTCACTTTGCCACAGCTTGGAGTGACTTTGTCTCACCACGTCTTGCAAACACTTCAGAACTGCCAAGTAAAATGATTGGTTAGCAGTTTGACCAGGAGGAACAAATTCTGTGCGAACAATTCCTTTTACATCAATGAAACAAATCAGCATCATCTTGACATTGGATTTCACTTGACATGCTTTTCTGGGGTGTGGTGACGTTGAATTCTTCCATCGACTTGATTGCTGCTTCATTTCCAGGTCATAGCCATAGCACCAGCTTTTGTTACCAGTGATGACCTTCAGAAAAAGGTTCAGATCAACTTCTAACAGTTCTTTCAGTTCATGACATGCATTCAGTCATGACTGCTTTTGATCTTCCATGAACAAGCAAGGCACAAATTTCACTACAACTCTTTTCATTTGCAATTCCTCACTCAGAATTCATTGGCAGGAGCTCCAGGACACAGCAATCATATCAACAAATTCATCAATTGTTCGGCAATGGTCCTCCAAGATCAGTTCATGAATTTTTGTGATGTTTTCATGCATTCGGGAGGTGGACGGTTTCCCTGAACAATGTTCGTCTTCAAGTGACAAGTAACCATCTCTAAAGTGTAAAAACCACTCATAAACTTGTGTTTTGCTCATGGCAGCATCCTTGTAAACTGTTTGAAGCATTACAGCTGTTTCAGCCACCGTTTTCCTCAGCAGTAAACAGAATTTCACAGAAGCATGATGTTCCTTCGTTTCAGCCATTGCAGAAATCGACAGGAAAGAAGCACTGCAAAACAGAGACACACCATGTGACAGTATGACTTCACTTGATGATGCCGGTTGGCAGACTGTTACCTGAGGATTGCACTATATGGCTTCTAATGGTAGAAACCTAAGTAACAATGGGCTTGTCCCACAGAGAACGTTTCCAGTTACTTTTGGGTATCCCCTTGTATATAATAAAGATTGTCTAAAATACTAATAATAATTTATTAGGTTTTTTTTTTAAATAAAAGTTGGAGAAAAACTTTGCAGCTTAATATCTTATGTTAAACATATCCATAATATTAATCTTAATTTTGATGAAAAAACCATACTTAGAGAGTTTATTATTATTGTGATGATGATGATGATTATGGACATCATCATCATCATCATCTTCATCATCAGTTTTTTACATTTGCTTTTAGTTTTAGCATGATTAGAATGGCTTGACAGGATTTAATGGATCAGAGGACCATGTCTTCCTCCAGTGTTTCATTTTGGGAATGGCTTCTACAAATGGATGTTCTTCTGAAGCTGTGATGAGAGTAAATCCAAATAAGTTCTGTGCAGTTAAGTGTAGGCGAAAAAAGCTGATGTTTCAGACTAGTGTCTTTCATCAGAGTGTTGTGTTTGGTACTTGGTTCCAGGAGATCTACATCCAGATATCCAAGACACTGAAGTTTTGCTTTTCCAAGCCTTTACGCCACAAACAGGTACCATATGAGCTGTTAAATCTGTCTACTGCTTTAAAAGAATGGAAGCACTATAGAATTAATTCATTGATAATTTTATAAACTTGCCAGACTGAATTTTGTGCACCCACTTTTTTTCACCCATTTTTTATTTTAGCACCTACTACACTCTCTGAGTGGTTGGCGTTAGGAAGGGCATCCAGCTGTAGAAATTCTGCCAAATTTAGATTGGAGCCTGGTGTTGCCATCCAGTTTCACCAGTCCTCAGTCAAGTCGTCCAACCCATGCTAGCATGGAAAGCGGACGTTAAACGATGATGATGATGATGATGATCTGTATCTACTTTTACTGCAGAAACTTTTAATCCATAAAAGCAAAAGTATTTACAGTTGGATATTTGGCATTTTCTTCAAATGTGACTGACTAAAGTAGAAAATTCCTTGAAATGGTATTCTGCCGGAAAAAAAATGAGAGTAAAATGGGTGCTCCTATTCTTTAACCCTATAGTTTTTAACCTGGCCATATCCAGCCCAAATATTCTGTTTTATGTTCTAACCAGTCAGATCTGGCCTCTCACACCTACCCTACAATGCCATTCTAAAAATAAACAATCACATTGTAGAGCACTACCTGCAAAATTGTAAAGGACAACTGTGATTGCATATTCACTGAACGGTATCTATTCACTGCAAACTTGATATTTAACTGTGCAGCAAAAAAATTCCCATGATGCTTTGAGGTTCAATCTTCATTCTGGGATAGTCCTTTCTCTCACTGCTAGCAATGTTTATGCTTCAATAAATTACAACCTAACTAAAGGCAACAAGCTGGCAGAATCATTAGCATGCCAGCCAAAATGCTGGGCTGCATTTCTTCTGTCTTTACTGTTTAAGTTTAGATTCCACCAAGGTCAACTTTTTCTTTAAGGCAATGAGTTGGCAGAATTGTTACCATACTGGAGCAAAATGCTGAGCAGCATTTTGTTCATCTTCACATTCTGAGTCCAAATTCCACTGACATCAACTTTACTTTTACCTTTCATCCTTTCAGAGTTGATAAAAATAAGTACCAGTTGAGTACTGGAGTTGAAATAATAAACTTACCCACTAACCGGATGCATAATAGGCATAGGAGTGGCTGTGTGGTAAGTAGCTTGCTTACCAACCACATGGTTCTGGGTTCAGTCCCACTGCGTGGCACCTTGGGCAAGTGTCTTCTACTAGAGCTTCGGGCCGACCAAAGCCTTGTGAGTGGATTTGGTAGACAGAAACTGAAAGAAGCCCGTCGTATATATGTATATATGTGTGTTTGTGTGTCTGTGTTTGTCTCCCCAACATCGCTTGACAACCGATGCTGGTGTGTTTTCGTCCCCGTAACTTAGCGGTTCGGCAAAAGAGACCGATAGAATAAGTACTAGGCTTACAAAGAATAAATCCTGGGGTCGATTTGCTCGACTAAAGGCGGTGCTCCAGCATGGCTGCAGTCAAATGACTGAAACAAGTAAAAGAGTAAAAGAGTAACCAAAAATAGCTGGCCTTGTGCCAAAATTTTAAATCAATAAATTATAATCTAACTAATTATGGCTTATTGTCAACCTAATTATTTATGTAGCTTATTAAAAAGCTATATTTGGTACCCCAGTTTGATTATGACAAGTGGAAACACTGTTGTATTGAAGTTGCCCCAGTTCTAGGCAAAAAGAGCCAAAGTACGGTTCACACATACCAAGGACCAGTTTATGATAAAAACCATTACTACAGATCTAACCAAGTGCTCATATGTGACAGCAGTGCTAGTTGAAGAAACTACAAGAGTACTAGGTATGTTGTGGTTTGGATATTGAGATGTGTTGTGTCGTTTTTGAGTTCATGTTGTTGCTGTATTAATGACAGTGTGAGATAAAACTGGATGCATATATTACAACAAAAGCAAACCTGTTAACATTTAGCAACAGATATTCTTAAGAGAAGGTTAAGCATATGTACATATATAAATGATCAAATTCTCACTGGTAACATGACTAGGATTTAGGGATTGACTTAACTGTATTTGCTCAGCCATTTGTTATCCGGAAAGTGGTGACATAAAGATTCGAGTCTGCTAAACTTTGTTAAAGTTCTTTTCTTTGTTTGGTGAGGGCTAAGATCTGTCTCTCTTGAAAAACACTGCTCAGCTGTGATTTAGGACTCAAACTGCTTAACTAGTGAAAAGGGGCACAAGTCTCAAGAACATTCAAGATGTTCATGATGTAGCTTCAAGCTGATTCGTTGATTTTAGGTTGTCCACATGAAAATGAGATGATTCATTCATGACTGTAAACTCATAATTTCATGTTTGCAGTTTATGTCTATACATACATACACACACACGCGCGCATATATATACATAAATACAGAAATAAATAGACACCCTTATAATCATTAAAATCTGAATCTGAAATTATATATTCAAATTATTTATTAATTATTATAATGTGAATATTTAATATTTAGTAGACATACCCTTTTCATTTTTCAAGGCAAGGACCCTATTAGGCATGTTACTGATCAGATGACAAATATTCTTTTGCGGAATTTCTTGCCAAGTTTCATGCAGTAATCTCAAAAAGAAGGGGCCTGTCAAAGGGCCCTGGTTGATCTTTTATTTAACATGTGTGTGTGTGTGTGTGTGTGTGTGTCTATGTGTGTATAAAGTATCAAACTAATTTATTATTCATATATATATTATTTTCACATTTGGTTTGCACAATTATTGGTGTGAACTCAGTTGTTGAAATAGATTTTATTGTGCCTTGAATAACAACAAAAGAACTTTGACAAACCTAGCTGGTTGAGTGATCAAACAATTTATTGAACAATCAAACAATTTATTGAACAATCAAACAGTTAATTGAATATTAAATGAACTGACTAATAATAATAAAAGAATTGTTACAGAACCAGTCTATTGTTTATTATTAGCATAATGCCCACCACCACCACAATTATATATAGCTTATGATAGACACAAGTTTACATTGTTTGTTCCCTACATATGTTTCATCATTGTGGTTGGTTTGTAACAGCCAATATCGTTCCAAACAACTACAATAGTGAAACGTACAAAGAGAACAAATGATATAAATTTGTGTTTATCATAATTTCTCTTACATTTGCTTTGAATACCATTGTCTGTAACACTACTAATTATAGCCATAACTTAAACACTATACTGAAAGCAGACTGAATGATGACAATCTATGTGGAGCTCTAAACTCAACAGTAGCAGTCATACATCTAACTGAACACACAAGATATACTAGATAGATAGATATACTTGATAGATAGATAGATAGATAGATTGATAGATAGATAGATAGACAGACAGACAGATAGACAGACAGATATAGATATACATGTATGTATGCAGGAATATGAGTGTATATATGCTTATATGTGTATATGCATGCATATATGTATGTACATATCTATGTATTTATTGATGTATGTATGCATATGTGTGTGTGTGTGTGTGTGTGAGTATGTGTGTGGATGTGTGTATGTATGTGTAAGTATGTATGTGAGTGCATATATATCTATACATATATATATATATATATATATATATATATATATGTATATATGTATGTGTGTGTGTGTGTGTGTGTATACACACACAGGGTGATTGAAAAGTAAGTAGGCATTAAAAATTGGTAATAAAATCCATATTCCTTTTACAAATTTATTGAAATAACTGATACATGTTCTTCATTACCTGGGAAAATGAAAGTAAATCTTCATATTTCAACATAAACACCAGCGGCATCAACTGGTTTCCTCAAATGGCCAGGGATGGAATGAACAACCTCATGAAGGACGTCGTCTGGGATATTACTGAGAACCTCCTGAATCCATGTCTCCAAGTCCTGCAGTGTGCGAGGTTTTGTCTTGTATACCCCTTTTGTATAACCCCACTGGTTAAAATCACATAGAGCGAGATATAGACTTCTTGGAGTTCTGGACTTCTGCGGTCACAATCTTCAGATTTTAGCTCCTGCACATAATGGGGTTTCCACGGACATAAATTCAATTCTTTATGCAACACCATACGTATTGTGTGTCTTGTTAGTCCACTTTTATGAGCTGTTTGCCGTATTGATTTTTGTGGGCTGCAATTAAACATTTCCTGCACTGCTGTCACGTTCTCCACTGATCGGGATGTGGTTGGACGACCACTTCTTCTTGAATCGTTCACAGAGCCCATGGTCATCAGCTTTGCGTGACAACCTTTTTTTTTTTTCCCTGGACATAGTGTTGCATGCTTACCTTTCCATGCATCTCTAAAACAAAACAATGGAATTCCACACTTCATAGTGTGCTGCTATCTTAGCTTGCTCTAAAACAGTCAAGCAATTAGCCATCTGGAAAATAAGAAATAAGACAATAAGAAATCCCCATTAGTGTTGTCTGTTTAAAACATGTTTTCATCATGACTTCAGATACTAAAAATTCTATAAGCAATTTCTAATGTCTAGTTACTTTCCATCCACCCTGTGTATATATATATATATACATACACACACATGTACACACACACTCATATATAGCTTTTTTCTTCCCAGAATAACTAATCTCACAGGTCAAAGGGACCCCCTTCTGGCCCTTGGTTTTCTCTTGGATATTTCATTGATCTTGCTGCCAATTCAGTCCAGCCTCCACTGATCTACAGTTCCTAGACCCCTCCTCTATCGTGTTCATGTTGGACTCTGCCAGGTCAACAGTTTCTCTTACCCCCCCCCCCCCCATTTCCTTCCTGCCAGCACTTTTGGCTGGGTCTCCTGAATATTTATGTAAAATAAATATTTTATATACATGGTGTGTACATACATACATATATATGTATATATATATATATATATATATATATATATATATATATATATATATATATATATATATATATATATATATATATATACATACATGTGTGAGTATGTGTATGTATATAGATCTGTGTCTTTGATGTGATGTGTACATGTGTGTGTGCCTGTGTCTGTGTTTATGTGGATGTGTTTATGTATGTATATCTGTATGTGTGTGTGTGTATGTGCATATGTATGTATATACGTGTATATGTATATGTGTGTGTGCGTGTGCAGTTGTGCATTATATAATAGATATTCACGTGTATGAATGCATGCATACATATATTTGTGTATGTATATATAATGCACACACACACACATATATATATACACATCCATATACATACATATGTCAGTGTTTAAGCATGTATGGACATATGGTGTTTTTGCATACGTATATTTGCATGCATGTACATGCATGTATATGTCCGTGTGCACATTTCTCTGTGTGTGTGTGTGTGTGCATACTTCTGTGTGTGTGTGTGTGGGCATACTTCTGTGTGTGTGTGTGTGGGCATACTTCTGTGTGTGTGGGCATACTTCTGTGTGTGTGTGTGGGGGGGGCATACTTCTGTGTGCGTGTGTGTGTGTGTGTCAGGTGTAAGACAATGAAGTAGTCATAGTTTCTGCCTCACTGAAATAACTTTATCTATTTTTGTTCCTTATGCACCAACCTAAGATATATACACACAAAAAGTAAGTAAATAATAGTGTTGATGTAAAATAAATAAAATAAAGTAACAATTGGGTACATACCTAGATTTATTTTATCAATAATAAGAGCATAGAGGAATATGTTATGGACATACTGAATAATATGAATAGTAGGGGCAGGCTTGTAGGTCTAAATGGTTAATAAATTTGGCCAAAAGGGTGGATTAAGGATGTAGAGCAATGTGTTATGGACATACTGAATAGGTTGAAGGGTAGTGTTTAACTTGTAAACCGTCCAACCCATGCCAGCATGGAAAACAGACGTTGAACAGTGATGATGATGATAATGATGTATGTATGGATGTATGTATGTATGTGTGTGTATGTATGCATGTGTGTATATGTGTGTGTATGCATGTATGTATGTGTGTGTGTATGCATGTATGTATGTATGTGTGTGTATGGGAATGAACCTGGAACCATGTGGTTGGTAAGCAAACTACTTACCACACAGCCACTCCTGCATTGTACTTACATACATACATAGGGAAAGCAGATAAGAGCAAAACATGGAGAGAGAGAGAGAGAGAGAAAGAAAGAACAGGAGAAGGGGGAGAGAGAGACAGAAAGAGAGGGAGAGAGAGACAGAAAGAGAGGGAGAGAGAGACAGAAAGAGAGGGAGAGAGAGAGGATTATGTATTTAGGATGAACTGAAAGCTGATGATGATGATGATGATGATGATGATGATGATACAGATATATACATATATATACATACACACATGCATACATACATACATATATATATATATATATATATACATACATATATATATATGTATATATATATACATATATATATATATATATATATATATATATATATATATATATATGTGTGTGTGTGTGTATGTATATATATATGTATGTATGTATGTATGCATGTGTGTATGTATATATATATATACACATATACAAGCATATATGGGTACAAGACATCACCAACGGTGCAAATAACATACACATGAGAGATAGATACAAGATGAGGACAGTAATTACAGGATAAAAATAAGTAAATACATAACCAAACAAGGGAAAAATGAGTGTAATACTTAAATAACAAGAAAACAATGGAAAACAGGACAAATTAACACAGAAAAAGGATCCTTCATCAGTTGTCAGCTGTCTATCTACTCCTCATTTCAAGCATTCAAGTGACAATATGAGTCTTCAAAGACAGTAGCTCCCATAAATTCTAAAATAAAATTTTGGGTTTATAGAGGGTCAAAGTTGGGAACAAAAAAATAACAGAGGAGACATAATACAAGGAAACCGAATGAAAACAGACATGGAGGGTCATTAGACCGGAATGAAAGAAGAATAGTAAATGCTGAGAGAGATTTTTTTTTGAATAGAGAAAAGATAGAAGAGAGAGAGAAAAAAAACGTCCAGTCATTTAGACGTCCAACCAGGAAAAGAAAGATGATCACGTGAGAAAAAGAAGGATGGACGATGGTCACATGTGAGCAACGAGAGAGAGAGAAAGGGAAAGAGGAGAGAGAGAGAGAGACAGACAGATAGAAAATAGTGAAGGAGGGGGAGAAAAGAAATTAGAGAAGCAGAGAGGAAGAAGGAAGCAAAGACGAGAGGAAGAAAGCAGTACATGGTAGAGAGTCGCACAAAAAATGCGTGAAGATAAACTTACTTGGGAATAGCTGCGTCATGTTCAATTAAATAAATAAATAATAATTATATATATATACATATATACATGCATAAATGGGTACAGGACGTCACCAACAGTGCAAATAACATATGCATGGGAGATAGATAGAAGATGTGGACTATAGATAGAAGACAGTAACAGGGTAGGTGGAAAGTAACAGGACAAAAACGAGTGAAATACTTAGACAAACAAAGAAAAATGAGTGAAATATGTAAACAACGAGAAAAAAATGGAAAACAGTACAAGTTTTTGTGTTAACTTGTCCTGTTTTCCATTTTTTCATGTTGTTTACGTATTTCACTCATTTTGCCCTCGTTTGTTTACATATATGTTGTTTACATATATATATATATATATATATATATATATATATATATAACAGGGTGAAAGAGGTATTTGAAGATTTGAGGTTATATGTGGTAATCTAATAAACAAACTCTAATTTAACAAGAACCAAATGTATTTTAATAAAAAATTTATGCATATCCTAAAGGCGGTGCTCTAGCATGGCCGCAGTCAAATGACTGAAACAAGTAAAAGAGTAAAAGTGTAATATGTTCTCAGTAAGCTTTCTAAGATTATTGTCTGAAATTACCTCCAGCTTTGAAGACTGCTTCAACGGAAGACCAGATTTATTGACATGTCTGCACTAAATGGCTCTTATTAATTTTGAACATGACATGAACAATGGCAGCCTTCAGTGAAGGTATAGTATTATGAGAGTTTTAATTAGTCGCCCTTTCAACAATGCTCCAGACTTAGCAGTCCATGAGATTTAAATCTGATGAGTTTAGTGTTACATGAATGCAAAGAGTTCCTGATAGCCATTCTTAGGCTACATAGACTGGTTTGGCTATCTCTCTTGTTGATTTTGATGTACCAGGGCCGGGGAGCTTAGTATAATTGTTATTACTTGTGTTTGTGTCTCTGAGGTAACTTTAATCCAGCTAAAGATTTGCAAGATTGTCCACATTGAGGACAGGACACAGAACCATTACAATGATCTGCCGGAATTGCATTTCTTTTACTTTTACCTTACTTCTCTTTTCTTCAAGATTAATCAATTGTTGACTTTCGAAGTTTTCAATTGCTTCAAAAGGGGTTGATCCCATTTGCATAGCTCTTAGCCAAGCTCTTCAAAGGAAGCAAAAGAAACATCTGCAAATTTGAGGTTTTCCTTTAGTTTGTCTTTAAAGTGGAGCCAGGGCCTTCCAACATTTCTTTTATCCTCATCAAGCCAGCCGTACAAGAGTCAATTGGGATCCTATCTATGCACTTGCTTACAACATGTCTCTCCCAAGGCAGCTTCGTGCCAGTTGAGAGGTGTTAAACAAATTAAAGGTTTTTGTTTCTTTTATTGATGTATATGTTTTTTTTTTTAATTATAAGTCTTTGAGTGAGCTTGTATATCTGAATGTGTCTGTTGAGGTTAGGGATTTTTTTTTTTTAACTTTATGTATTGAAAATTTGGTTTCCTATGCTTGTTTATGCATGTGTATGTGGTTGAATGGTTTGGGCTAATGTATTTGTAATTTTATTTTAGTCTTTTTGAAGAGTTCTTTATAGAATAATGGAGTTTGGCATTCTTTTATTCTTTCACTTGTTTCAGTCATTTGACTGCGTCCATGCTGGAGCACTGCCTGAAAGGGTTTTTTAGTCAAAGAAATCGACCACAGGACTTATTCTTTGTAAGCATAGTCCTTATTTTATCAATCTCTTTTGCTGAAATTCTAAGTTACAGGGACATAAACACACCAACATTAGTTGTCAAGCGATGGTGGTGGGGACAAACATAGACACAAAGACACACACACACATAAATATATAGATATATAAATTCAGTTGAATTAGGTACTTAAACTGAAGCACCAAGTCAGTCCAGTATTATCCGCACAGCTTGAAGTAAGGTGAATAAAATCAAAATAAGCAACAGGATATCAAGAAGTGATGCAATACGACTGTTTCAAGTGGCTCCATTCAATTGAACAATGCAATCATTACATCAATTTAAATGCAGTGCCATCTTCAGCTGCACAAATAAATAACTAAATGGAATTTTAACAAGTAGGACACATTATGGAATGGCACAGCATAGTGATTTTTTTTTTCAAAGTTGTTGATATTCTCCAGCTTATGTTGCTGACTAGATTTCTGATTATCAATGGGAGTTTGAGTTTATTTTTATATTTAAAAGCGCCTGGTTTGGCTATCTGTAAAGGTATTATTTCCCCTGTGTTCAAATTGAATGTTACATAAAAGTAGTTTACTGCAGATTGGTTGGTTTGTATGGTTATTCTAGGTTGAAATCTGTGTGTATGCATAGGGGTGTGTGTGTGTGTTACATAATATGGATTAATTATATTAGTGTGGGATCAGACAGGATGCAGACACAAATATACAACGCCTTGGTGAGTAGGTCACTCTCTATTTACTCTGCTTAGATGTGTATCTACATATTTGATAGGCAACAATTGTTAGAAATTGATGGCTCTCATGTTGACCAGTATTTCTTTTAAATTTAGCATTTTAAATAGATAATTATTTCATGTCTGTTCAATTCTGTTTTTAATATTTTGGCTTTTTTTTGCCCCTTTTTTTTGTGTATATTTTCAGTATCCAACATATGATCAAATCAAGTTATCTAAATGAAGTCAAGAATTGGATAGGTGGACCAGTTACCAATATTTCACCCTTCTGATGTTTGCTGGGATAAAAGAGAATTTTGCCATGTATTGAAATCATCATGTTTTCTGGCAAATATTTTTGTTTTATTTTTCGCCAAAGGCGAAAACATGACAAGATCTTATTTGTGTGCCTTTTTATCACCATTATCCTATTGGTTTCAAAACTAATCACCCAGGAAATCTTTAGCATCAACAAAAGACAGATTTCAACTGAGAATCAGAGCTGTATTCATCCCCAGCTTGATCCAAATAATCCTCAAATTACAAAGTTTTTTAAGAAACTTCCTGAAATAAAATGCAATGAAGATGAAAACTGGATATTTGTTAAAAAAGGTGTCTTACTAAAGTCACCAAAAATGAATTTGAAATATGGTAACTTTGTGTGTGATTATATTCCAATAATACGTGGTGCTGATGATTTTGCAATTAGTGATGGACCTGTAATTAAAAATATACAGAATGGCACTTTAATATCTTCAGATTTCTTTCGCATATCATGTAAAAGTCAAAATGGTCATTATTATGACAATGTTCACTGCGCAATAGCTAAACATGAACAGAACTTGAAGAGATCAGAAAAAACTCAAGCTCCCAGAAATATGCTTAAATTAAACGTTATAATGTTTGGAATTGATTCTGTCTCTCACATGACCTGGTTACGCATGTTACCAAAGTCACATAAGTATTTTACTGAACTTGGTGGACTGGTTCTGAATGGATATAACATTGTTGGTGATGGCACCCCTCAAGCACTTCTTCCTATTTTGACGGGGAAAACTGAATGGGAGTTACCTGAAGCTCGTAGGAATCATAAAAATGCTAGTGTTGTTGATGGCCACCCATGGATTTGGAAAAATTTCAGAGATGCTGGTTATGTCACACAGTATGGAGAAGACAGCCCCAGCATAGGAACTTTTACATACCGTATGTTGGGATTTAAAAATCAGCCTGTTGATCATTATATGCGAACATTTCAAATGGAGGCTGAAAGACACTATTCCAAACACAAAGCTTACTGTTTAGGTTCTGAAAGGCGTTTTAGTATTTTTTTTAACTGGATCAAACATTTAGTTGAGATGTATAACACCAAACCAATATTTTCCTTTTTGTTTTACTCAGAGTGTAGCCATGGAGATAACAATCTGATTCAACACATTGACAATGATTTATTTTCTTTCTTGACTTTCATGAAAACATCAGGTCATCTAGATAATACTATTTTAATCCTGATGGCTGATCATGGAGCTAGATTTCAGAATGTTAGGGAAACAGTTCAGGGAAAACTTGAAGAACGCATGCCCTATTTTAGTTTTCTTTTTCCACAATGGTTTCCAACCAAATATCCTGAGGCCTACAAAAATTTTAAAACAAACACACATCGACTTACTACACCATTTGATATTCATGAAACATTGATGCATCTCTTTGACTTCACTGATTTTAAAATTGGTTCTACAGCATCTCGAGGAATAAGTCTTTTTAAAGAAGTTCCAAAGAAACGCTCTTGTCTGGATGCTGACATTGAACCACATTGGTGTGCCTGTCTTCACTGGAAACCTGTTTCCTTTGATGATGAGAGAATTAAAAAATCTGCAATGGAAGCTGTACGGTTTATAAATTCATTAACAAGTAATTTTCGCTCAGAATGCAGAGAATTAAAACTTTTTGACATTAAGCAGGCTTTCAGATTTCATGCCACTGAACAATTGCTCAAATTCAAAGGAAGTAGTGATCATGATGGACGATTTGCTGACCTTTCTGACAAAATGATTGAAAAGGAATACCTTATACAAGTAACATTTCATGTAACACCTGGTAATGGCTTGTTTGAAGTCACCTTAAAACATAATGTAGCCTTGGATACATATATAGTGAAGACGGGTGAAATAAGTCGAATAAATAAATACGGCTCTGCACCCAACTGTATCGCCAGCCGTTATCCAAATCTTCGTCAATATTGCTACTGTGTTAAACAAACTAAATAACATTTGGTGATTAACACTATGTATTACCAATTCCATGTTATGTTGATGATTATAATGGTAGCTATTATATTTTTTCTTGTATTTGTTGTTGTTTAAATTACAAATTATATTTGATTTCATTTTTGTTTAAGAAACCTTCAAAACTTGATTTATCATATACAAAAATGGCGCTAGCATGCTTTCATTGTTCACCTAACAGTTTCAACTGTTCACCTAATCAATTCTGCTTGAGCTTTATGTTCACCTACATGTAGAAGAAGATAAATTTCTAAAATAATTTTAAGGTAACAAGTGTTAAAGATCAAGGTATTTATCTAACAAGTCCCTCCTACCTCCACTAGAAAAAAACTGTTTTTCATCATGTGAAATCATACATTGGCAACTTAGTCCCAAACATTAAAAAAAAAAAATGGGATTCTTCATCAAATTTCTGAATCCTCAACACTTGGCATGACAGTCCACTATAAAATCATATCTTGATCCATTCATAGACCCAAAAATATCATTTAAAATACTTAAATTATTTACTAACTTTGATCTCAATTTATAAATGTTTAAAAGTTATATCATTAACGTGTTTATTTTGAGCTTTCTTATAAATATTTTTTAAGAGCAAGTCAGTACATTGATCTTTTCAACATTTGTTAACCTTTGTTTTTTTTGTTTTTTTTAAAGTGTGAATTTTCTCAACATGAAATTTTTATTTTTAGAATTTCTTTTTCTAAAGCAACAGAAGGTTATAAAAAGGAAACTTTTTAGGTGGAAAGCAATGTTGTTCAATGAGGTGAAAAACTGCATGAGCATCCAGAGATGTGTGCACAGGTATAACTACATGTATTTATGTACTCATGTGCACATGAATAAACCCTAGTGTATTTTCTGTATTTAACATACATATCTCCTGTAATTGTATATATAACTTGCATACATATATATAGTGTGTGAGTGTATGTGTATATATATATATATATATATATATATATATATATATATATATATATGTATGCATGTATGTATACATATACATATGTGTACACACATATGTACATATATATGCATATATATATACACACATACATATACATAAATGTATGTATATGTATGTATGTATATGTATGTATATATATGTATGTACATATGTATGTATGTATGTATGTATGTATATATATATATATATATATATATATATATATATATATATATATTGCATACACATGTATAGGTATAAAGTATGCCAAGCTTGTGTTTGTTTGCATACACTAATTTCCAGTGACAAGTTTCATGTCTTACATGATGTGTGCGGGTGGGTGGGTGGGTGGCTGCATGCACACGCACAAAGGACAAGTTAATGGATATGTTGTCTTTAACAAATAAAACACTTTGATAAATCATATAAACTTTCTGGGAACCAGATCTTCAAATGACATTCCACTCCATATTGTATGGATGGCTATTTTTACACAACACCAGCATTTGTGATATAAAAAGCAGGTAAAGAGTCAGTGTGAAACGGAACTGACGTATGCCAATCCTTAATTTTTTAGCTACAAAAGCTAAAATTCAAATATTTTTGTTTTATTATTTGGGGGGAAATTTTTGATTTGGGGTATATGTATATATATATATATATCTGTGAAACTGATAATGAAGTCAAAACAGTCTGGAAAAATACAAAAATGGACTTCGATATCATGTAAATGAAATGAATTTGCAAATGATTAAAAGTCAATTATTAAATCTCATTGAATGGTTACTTAGCAATTAGGTTATGAACATAAGTGTTTGCTTCAAAAATGAAAACTATTTTGTTAATCATTGGAGTTTTAGTGAAACAAAAACAATCTAGAAAAATGCAAAAATAGGCCTGGATATCCAGAGTAAACAAAAGAAATGGGTAAACGTTTGAGAGCCACTTATCAAATGCGTTTAATACAGATTTCTCCTCAGGGAGTGAGCTAGCAACATTGTTAGCACACCTGGACAAATGCCTTGTGGTATTTCGTCTGCCTTTAGATTCTGAGTTCAAATTCTGCCAAGGTTAGCTTTGCTTTTGATCCTGTTGAGGTTAAAGAAATAGGTGAGAGCTGAGCACTGGGGTCAATGTAATTGACTAACCACCTCCCTAAGAATCTGAAGCCTTGTGCCTATAGTAGAAAGGATTATTACAGACTTTTCTTTTTAATTGCTTCACAATCATGTAGTCTTGGTTCAGTCCCACTGAACAGTACCATGGGCTAGTCTCTTCTATAGCCCTGGCCAACCAAGCTCTTGTGAGTAGATTTGTTTGATGGAAACTGAAAGAAGCTTGTTGTGTTTGTATGTGTGTAACTTTGTCTTGACATTGTATGAATTTTGTGATAAACAAGCATCATTGTCTCGCAATGTTGTTATTGTCCATGAAAAACTCAGGATACTCAAGTCCATTTTGGGGAACCAGGTGAGGATTGACAACAGAAAGAGTATTGTGCCATAGAAATTCTGCCTCAACAAATTGCAAGCTGCCCAACATGTCCATTAAAGTTGCTGGTTACAATAATGAAGTCTCTGTCATTTGTCAATGAAGTAGTCTGCAAAAGGACCTCATAGAATTGATCTTTCTAATCATCAGCCTGTGGAGCATTGGCAGAAATAAATGTAATTGTTAATCTATCTATGATAAGTCTCAGTTTGATAACCCTATTGCATACTCTGACTACCTCAATTACTTTATCTGCCCACTTCTCTGCTTAGAGTATGCCCACACCACCCATTCCATGACTCCTGCCTATCCAGAAACACTTGAACCTCTGTTTCTTACCTGTGCAGAATCTAGCAGAGGTTCTTTTCCATCTGTCTTCTTGCACACCACACACATCGATATGGGGACACTCCATAATTTTGATAATCTCACCAGATATCCCCTTCATTGTGCCAACATTGATGTTTGCAGCCCTAAAATTGTGTACTTGGGAGGGACAATGGGAAAGTAGTTGTTATAAGGCTTTTATCCATGTTTGAAAAAAAGATCTGTGCAAACGTTTACTCGGTCGTGTAGTGTACATTGTGTATTTGATCCAATGAAATATAATTTCCACTTTCCCATACAGTAGCCAGATTAAGGGCCAGAAAGAGTGGGGTAAGAAGGGCATGAAGTTGTCCTATATGTCTCTCTCTATATATATATATATATACCTAGGTATATCCTGTATTAAATTCAATGAAGTACAATTCCTCACTCTCATACACCATCCAGATTAATAACCAGTAAAGAGAGAGTTAAGAAGGGCATGAAAGTAGTCAAATATGCCCATACATATACACAGTATTAACGTTTAATGCTTATATATACTACATTGTCCATGTCTACTTATACAAACACTACACCGCATGGTATGAATCTTACATACTCATACATAAAGACACACACCCCATAAATCCACGCATACTTACATACACATATATGAACATGTAGTCCACATAAATGTACATGTAGATGTAAATATATGCATATATACTCATAAGCATATACATTTATATACTCATAAACACATACATCCACACTGACATATATATATATATATATATATATATATATATATATATATATATATATATATATATATACAATGAGGTTCACATAAGTACACACATACATTTATATTATGGTACTCTGATAGGCACATGTACACAAGTATATGAGTACAGGGAGGGGAAACCTCTACTCACAGAACAGGAGTACAGTTAGCTAGGGAAGTCATGTATATTTAGAATGAAGCAGTGGGGGTGGGCAGGTGAGCATAATATGTTAGCAAGATGGATGCAGTTAGTAACACATGTTAATATCAAAACTTTTATTATTATTATTATTATTATTAATATTAATACATGCTAGGCCACATAATATCAAATAAACATATAAGAAATCAGCCGGGCAAGGATGTTGAATGGGAGAGAAAAAGATTAAACAGCATTATTGCTTGACACCTTGGGCAAGTATCTTCTACAATAGCCTCAGGCCAACCAAAGACTTGTGAGTGGATTTGATAGACAGAAACTAATAGCAGCCCGTCATGTGTATGTGTGTGTGTGTGTGTCTTTGTGTCAGTGTTTGTACCCCCATCATTGCTTGACAATCCATGTTGATGTGTTAATGTCCTCATAACTAAGCAGTTTTGCAAAAGAAGCCAATAGTATAAGTACTATGATTATAAAGAATAAGTCTGGGGTTCAATTTCTTTGACTAAAAACCTTTAAAAGGTGGTGCTCCAGCATGCCACAGTCAAATGACTGAAACAAGTAAAAGAATAAAAGAATATATATATATATATATATATATATATATATATATATATATATATATATATATATATATATATATATATGTGTGTGTGTGTGTTTGCATGTTGCATGTATATATATATATATATATATGTCAGTGTGCATGCTCAACAGAGTGTAAGTACCTTGAGAGAAAAGTTGGACCCTAAGAAGCATCAGTTGTGGTGTGCAAGAGAGACCATTGCACTGGTATGGTCATGTTGTGAGAATGGATGAGGATAGCTGTGTGAAAAATTGCCACACCCTAGCAGTTGAGGGAACCTGTGGAAGAGGTAGACCTGGGATGAGGTGATGAAGCATGACCTTCAAACATTAGGCTTCACTGAGGCAATGGCTAGTGACCGAGACCTTTGGAAATATGCTGTGCGTGAGAAAACCAGGCAAGACAAGTGAGACCATCACCCGTGGCCTTTACCAGGGGTGTAGCCAGCTCACTTTTGCATACCTTTCCTTCTTTGGACACAAAACTCTGCTTGCAAAAACCTGTTGAGACAAGTGAAATCGAAATCGAACCAAATTCGACGACTGGCACCCATGCCAACCTTCCTTCATTGGACACTAAACTCTGCTTGCAAAGACCTGTTGAGGCAGGTGAAATCGAAATTGAACCAAATTCAATGACTGGCACCCATACCACTGGAGTGCTAACAGCTCCATCCGAGCGGGATCACTGCCAGAGCAGCTGTCTGGCTTCTGTATCGGTGGCACGTAAAAAGCACCATTTGAGCGTGATCGTTACCAGCATCACCTTCCTGGCACTTGTGCCGGTGACACGAGAACAAAACTTTCAAGCAAGGTCATTGCCAGTGCCGCTGGACTGACTCCTGTGCAGGTGGCATGTAAAAAACACCATTTGAGCATGGCCGTTGCCAGTACCGCCAGACTGGCCCTTGTGCCAGTAAAAGCACCCACTACACTCTCGGAGTGGTTGTCATTAGGAAGGGCATCCAGCTGTAGAAACTCTGCCAGATCAGATTGGAGCCTGGTGCAGCCATCTGTTTCGCCAGTCTTCAGTCAAATCATCCAACCCATGCTAGCATGGAAAGCAGACGTTAAACGATGATGATATATATATATATATATATATATATATATATATTTAAGCAAAGTAACTAGTTAAAAAAATCTCAATAAGAGATGAAAGTAGTAACCATACTAAGAAGTAATATTTATCACCACTTCAATATGGCTGTTCAACATTTTTATCGTTTTAACTCCCGGCAGATTTTCCACCAGCTGGTTATAGGTGTCACCTGCACCCTGTACATATTGTAAGCAGGGGAGTGAACTCCTACCATCCTCTAGCAGACAACGGAATCACAAGACCAAACAATTTTGTGCTAGTTTTGTCCATCTTCAGTCATGAATACCCAACTGCTAACAATAGCGGAGAGTTGATCCAGCTCGCAATATATAGAAAAAGAAGTAACCATCCGTCACTGATTTTGCAACAAACAAAGTAGCTAGTTAGAAAAATTTCAGTAAGAGATGAAAATAGTAACCGGTGCCCCAGCATGGCCACAGCTCATGAGCTGAAACTAGATAAAAAAAATACTAAGAAATAATGTTTATCGTCACATCAAGATGGCTGTTCAACATTTCTACCATTTTAACCTCAGGCAGATCCTCCAGTAGTAAGAATCTGCTAGAGGATGGTAGGGGTTTTCACCCTTGCTTGCAATATATACAGGGTGCAGGTTGCACTGGTAACCAGCTGGCTGAGGATCTGCCTGGGGTTGAAACAGTAGTACTGTCAAACAGAGTAGTACTGTCAAACAGCCATATTGATGTGATGATAAATATTACTTATATATATATATGTGAAAAAATAAGTAGAGATGGCTTTTGGGAGGATAATATCTATTATAATGATAATGTTTCCAGTTACTCAAATGAGTTTTTGAGCTTTTCGATAGCCATTTTCAAACTGATATTCTGTGGTTTAGAAGGTTGTTTACATAGCAGGTGTGGCTGTGTGGTAAGTAGCTTGCTTATCAACCACATGTTTCTGGGTTCAGTCTCACTGCGTGGCACCTTGGGCAAGTGTCTTCTGCTATAGCCTCAGGCTGACCAAAGCCTTGTGAGTGGATTTAGTAGACGGAAACTGAAAGAAGCTTGTCGTATATATATATGTGTGTGTGTGTGTGTGTAAGCTTGTGTGTCTGTCTCCACCACCATCGCTTGACAACCAATGCTGGTGTGTTTACGACCCTGTAACTTAGCGGTTCAGTAAAGAGACCGATAGAATAAGTACTTGGCTTACAAAGAATAAGTTCTGGGGTCGACTTGTTCGACTAAAGGCGGTGCTCCAACATGGCCACAGTCAAATGACTGAAACAAATAAAAGAATAAAAGAATAGCAACAAATTTTTTCTTAGAAGTATACAAATAAAAAATGAAAATAAGATTAAAAAATTAAGAATATAAAAACTAATATAAAATAAAAAGATAAAAGATATTAAAAATTTTTTTAAATAATAAAAGGATGCAAAAAATAAATACAACAGCATGTATGAAAAAAGAAGAAGAAAAGAAGAAGAAAGGAAAAAAGATGGACGGTAAGAAGACAAAAAGTAGTTGAAAATGGTAAAAATGAATAAAATGACCTCAAATCAATAGATTCACAAAGGTTATCTTTTGGCAAGAACTCATCAACTTTCTTTGACCACTCCTAAAAATATTCTATTTCTTTATTCCTGATAGTTTAATCTCTTCTCACTACCATTTTCAACTACCTTTTGTTTTCTTACCTTCAACTTTTTTCCTTCCATTTTTTTCCCCTTTTTTTCTTCTTTTCTTCTCCTTTCTTCTTTTTTTCACACAAGCTGCCACACATTTACTTTTTGTATCCTTTTATTATTTTTTGATATTTATATCTTTTTATTTTATTTTTATATTAGTTTTTATATTTATTTTTTATTTTTATTTTTATCTTTTATTTCTTATTTTTATTTTTTACTAGCAGTATAACCCGACCTTGTCCAGGTGTGACTTATTACACCATCTACAATAAGTCTTGCTAGGTGAAAATCAACTAAAAAAGAAAGCCTTACAATGAAAAAACCCTTATGATGTAAATATGTTCTTAATTCAAAAGACGATGAAATTAATAGGGAAAGTCTGAAGGCTGTTTTGTGTAACATTATTAAGCGTACGTAAATTTCATCCGTCTAATTGGCTATACAAATGCTTGTGCAAAACAACTTTTTGCGCTACCCTGATTATACATAGCAGGGTAATCCCTTTTCGCAGGAGCTAGGACGGCAATTTGTGATGAAGCAATTGCTGGCGATCTGTTGGTACACAGTTTTGCCAGAATTCTATCAGATTGGGCAGAAGATGTTGATGCACCATTTTGCATTATGTTCAAAGTAGCTTCTGGAATGTGGTGAATTGCTGCAGTCTGTTGCTGTCATTTTAAACTGGTTGCTTTCTTTCCCCAGCAAACTCTCTTCTTTGGAGGCATAATCTATGTATATATTAAACAGAACAACAAAAGTTATGATAGATGGCAGGGTCGGTACTTTTCACATATCTGTAATGTTTCAGATTAACCCTAAACCCTAACCCTAACCCTAAAACTGTAACCGTAACACTAATCCTAACCCTAACCATAACCGTAACCCTAAACCCTAACCCTGACCCTGACTCTGACCCTAAAACCCTAACCCTAACACCCTAGTGGAAATCGTGGTATATTTACAAAGCATTGACGAACATGAGTTATATTTTACTGAATGATTGTGTACTTGCACGTGTATGCGTTTGAGAGAGCAAGAGAGGAAGAGGTAGAGAGAGGGAGAGAAAGGAATAGAGGTAGTTAAAAGTTTTCTTATGGCGGCTTCTCTTCACTGCCTATTACTTCATTAGAAATCTATGGATGCACTTAAGCACATAATAGAGAAAAATGAAACAAATATGGACAACTTGCTCCGAAACACCACCGAGTGGGGAACACTTCTCAAAAATAACTTGCAGTTGTTTCCTTCAAAATTTCTACGTGCACAAAATGTACATACATCAAGGTATATTTGTAGAAAATTTCACGAAAAAATATTCATTTTCCTGGAAGTTAAGAGGAATTTAAGTGGAATTTCCGAAAATTGTCCCCCACCCCACTCTCAAAACACTTTCATCGAAAATTTGTGTATATTCGGAATTTACATAATAAATAATATATGCATAGAAAATTTCATTAAAAAATATTCATTTTTCTGAAAGTTATGACCTTCCAAAGTCGGTGGGTACAACTCTGTAGTTATGCCACATTGACGAACGTGAATGATTGTGTTTTCTTGCACGTGTATGCGTTTGAGAGAGCGAGAGAGGAAGAGGGGGAGATAGAGAACGGGAGCAATGTGTATGTTGTTGTCACAGATTACGTATGTGTGGTTGTGTGTGTTTTTACGTATCAATGTTATGAAAAATAGGTAAAGAATACTGAGAAGAAAGTTTAATCTATGACGTTGTATGTATCACTTTCTCTGTCTATTGAGCGCATGTGTAAGAACGCTGTTCCAGGTAGAAGGGAAGAAATATAAAAGTTGCTAGAAACAACAGCCAAATTTCCCTTAAATCACACAAAATAAAAGGAATTTTAAAAATCTAATTACTGCACTGGAAAGTTCACATCGAGAAAATTCCAAAATGCTCGAAACTCAGAGTAACTGGAAACATTATCATTAAAATGAAAATTATCCTCCCAAAAGCCATCTCTGCTCATTTTTTCAAATATAATATACTGTACCAAGAACTGCTTTTTATTATCTTACTATATATATATATATATATATATATATATATATATATATATATATATATATATATATATATATATATTAATAATGGGCATTACTACAGAAAAAATAATAATGCCCCCTTTTGAATTTATATATATATATATGCCTATATGAGTTAGAGATTAAACAACCATCTAAGGGATAATAGATATCCTCTATACTACTGGATGTATACCTATGTATTTATATCCAGATGCTTACTGTGTTGTAAGGCAATAGCACAATTGAATAATAGGTATGAGTGGAGGCAAACAAAAGTTTACCCAGAATTTATAAGGCATAGAAGAAAATGGAGAAGATAATTAGTTGACAAACATCAGCTTACAAACTTGTAAGCTGATGTTTGTCAACTAATTATCTTCTCCATTTACTTCTTTGCCTTATATGTATATATATATATTGAAATGAGTTTTCAAATTGCAATTACCTTCAAATGTATATTTTTAAAAGAAATATTTTCTTTTTTACAATGCTAATGTAATCATTTCAAAAAAATCAGATTTCTCTGCAATTAAAAAGAAAAATCTATAATAATTATATTTAATAAGTGACTTCTAAATCATTTAACATATTCATTCTGCTAACTCAGGATATCCAAATCTATTTTTGTATTTTCCATGGATTGTTTTTGGTTTTATTAGTCCTGCAGAGATATATATATATATATACCTAATAAGCCATCTCATTGTGGATTAATTGTTTTTATTACTAGAAATTAATGACTGAGGGAGGTTTTAAAGGGTACATTTGAGAAAAAATAAACAAGTGTGACACTATATGGATGAATGTAACAAAGCTTGTTTAAAGAGAAAGGGTACATCTAAGAGATAAAATGGTGTTCTATACATCTTCTATCTTGATTGTAAAAACAAAAAAAAACATTCCATTTTATGTTAAAATGCAACACTTGTATAAGAACTGATACAAAAGAATATAAATATGTTGCTACATTTTGTATATCAGGGTTTTTTTAGCCACTTGTTACATATTTTCTAATTAAATACTTTTTGTCAAAATCTGAAATTAGTTATTTTATTATATGTTTGGTTGTTTGTTTATATCCAATAATGTATGACCATTAATTTCAGGATACGACCTGTAATATCACACTTTCGGAAACTCAGATTTTGAAGTTTTAAATTATAAACAATTTCAAACTACACTTTCTTCTTAGCACATTGGCCACTTGCATTTTAGTCAAGATCAAAGCATGTAATCACTGATTTGAAAAACATACATCATATACACGCATCATTTTCTTCATCATTTTTTAACGTCCATTGTCCATGCTGGCATGGGTTGGATGGTTTGACCAGGGCTGGCAAGCAGGAGAGCTGCACCAGGTTCCAGTCTGATTTGGCATCTTCCTAACACCAACCATTTTACAAAATTTTTTGAGTACTTTTAACGTGGCAGCACACAAGCACTCTTACATGGCACCAGCATACATGTATGTATAAAGTATATATAATGTAAGTATATGTATATATGATGGGGTACTCAAAAGTTTTTTTATAGGGCTTTGAAACACTGAAGGACTGCTGCAGTAAGTGTGTGAATGTGAGAGGAGAATATGTTGAATAAAATCATAATTAACTGATCCTCCTATATTTTTTTTTACTCAAAGCCAAGAACTTTTCAGCAATGCCTCCCGTGCAGGTGACACATAAAAAACACCCTTTTGAGCGTGGCCGTTGTCAGTACCATGTGACTGGCCCTCGTGCCACCAGCACGTAAAAGCACCCACTACACTCTTGGAGTGGCTGGCGTTAGGAAGGGCATCCAGCTGTAGAAACTCTGCCAGATCAGATTGGAGCCTGGTGCAGCCTTCTGGCTTGCCAGTCCTCAGTCAAATCGTCCAACCCATGCTAGCATGGAAAACGGACGTTAAACGATGATGATGATGATGATATATATATATATATATATATATATATATATATATATAGTCACAATGGGGATATTCAGACCTACTATAAGGATATTTATCCATGATACATAAGTTTAATATATTAAATTTTGAAGAGATAATTCTTCAATGAATATATTATAGAGAATATCATAAGATATCAAACATTTTTATTGGGTTAGAAAACAAGGATCTAATGGATACAAATTAATTTATTAATTAATCAACATATTCACCAACAATTGTTTTAATTCTCAAATAAGATTAAAATTACAAAACATATATAAAAATATAATTTTGCATTTTAAATACCTTATAAGGAAAATCATCAGGATTTTCAGAGGACAATAAGGATTTTATTAGGATACTTTCGGAATATACAGAATATATAAACATGTTTACTATGCATGTATGTATATGTGCGAGTGTGTATGTATGCATTAAAATTATTCCTGTTATTTCAATTCAATAATAGTAATAGTAATAATGATGAATAATGGGTTATATTATATATGAGTAAATTAATATAATGAATAAAAGAAAGGAAAATTAAATTTCTGTTCATGGAATAAAATAAAGTAAAAGTGAAACCAAATTTATACCTATGTTTGTGCATGTATGCATGTATATGTGCCTACGTACATGCATACAAGTATATATATGTATGTATACACACATATATACATACACACACAAGCACACGCAACAAGTATGTACATCAATATATACTTGTGCTGGTATATAATCTAGAATCTTAAATTAATTAAACAGGTAACAAATTAAACCTAACATTAAAAACACTGAAATAGAATACTAACTATGGCTTAATTTAAAAATCAAACAAATTAAAATAACTGGAAATAACAAATATAAATAGCATATACTATACTATATTATAATATAATGATTGAATTTCATTCCAATAATAATAGAGAATGTGTGTGTGTGTGTATGAGCATGTGTGTATCAAGGGGTGTGTATGAATATTTGTGTAGTGTGTGAGTGCGTGTTTAAGTCAGAAGTATAAGGGGCAAATTGCCAATAAAATCTGGTGGCCTTTCAGCTAACTGTTGCTGTTGGCACTCCGTCGCTTATGACGTCAAGGGTTCCAGTTGATCCGATCAACGGAACAGCCTGCTCGTGAAATTAACATGCAAGTGACTGAGCACTCCACAAACACGTGTACCCTTAATGTAGTTCTCGGGGAGATTCAGCGTGACACAGTATGACAAAGCTGACCCTTTGAATTACAGGCACAACAGAAACAGGAAGTAAGAGTGAGAGAAAGTTGTGGTGAAAGAGTACAGCAGAGTTCGTCACCATCCCCTGCCGGAGCCTCGTGGAGCTTTAGGTGTTTTCGCTCAATAAACACTCACAACGCTTGGTCTGGGAATCGAAACCGCGAGTCCGCTGCCCTAACCACTGGGCCATTGCGCCTCCACTCAGCTAACTGTAATCATATCGTATTTCTCTTCCTCAGTCCTTCACCTTTTCATCTCATTTTCATTATTGCATCCATAGGAGTAAGAATTTTCCACTCTCTCAAAACAGATCTTTCCTCAGCTAATTTTTTTTTTTTTACTACATATTTATTGTGGAAAATTAATTACTGGCACTTTTGGATTTCTCTTCAGTTTAAGATGTCTGGAAAGAAGATATTAAGTAGAACTGAAGGCAACTGTGTGGAAAGAAACCATAAAAAGATTACACTGAATATCAAACTTGGCGTTTTAAAATGACTTGATGTGGAAGAAAACCTGAGTTATATTACTGAAACATTAAATGTTGCAACTTGTACTGTGGTAACAAGATGTGACAGAGTACAGAGAGAAAATTATGTCAAGTGCTCCAGAAGCTACTCCGTTAACTGCCTCCACCATATTTCCCCATAAATCTAATATAATGCTTAAAATGGAACGATTCATGAGTACATGGATCAAGGATGAGAATTTGTGTAGTGTGCTGATAAACATGGTAGTTTGGAAAAAAAAAACACTCTATGGCAAAAGATTCCTGTACTTTACACATTCCATGGCACAAAGGATTCCTGTATTTTTTTCTCTCAGCACTACAGTGTAATTATAATTGATATAGTAAACCAAACCATTTATATTAATTATACTGGTACTCACTTCATTATATATACGAAGTGAGTAGGTCTCAGATGGTGAGTATGTTAAAATGTTATCTTGTATCACAAAGTGAGTCCAGATGCACCACAAAATTAGAAAATATTCAAATGGATTTCTAAAACATTTAAGGATTAAAAATAATAAATATCAATTTTCTAAAGTTTTAAAGTTTCTAAAAAATAATCCACAATAATGTCTAAATGTTTTCTCATGTACCAGCATCCTGGTTTTCAAATAGGACTGACCATGTGTACTGAGTCTGAAAGAGTGCTTAGAGACACAAGGTACTTTATATAAATCTGCCAAATTACCATGTCTCCATAGCATGAAACTCAGTACTATTAGTAGCACTTATGTTAATGCTGTAAACATTAATACACACACACACACACACACATGAATATAGATATGTGTGTGTTTATGTGTGTGTGTATATATACTTATATATATCTACAGGGTGCAGTGAATAAACTGTTGTCTAAATTACGCAAAAATGAAAATAACATTAACATCTCTACATAAAAATATCTTGAAATACTAAAGAGTAAAATTATTCAATAAAATCGCCATTGACTTCAACCATGGCCTCCAGGCGACATCGGAATCTCCTGCAACTCTTCTGGATGGTCTCCTTGTTTAAGTTGGTGAATGCTGCCGTAATCCTTGCCTTCAATTCATCTTTGTTGGTACAAGGAATTTTGTTGGTCCCTCGCTCAACTGCACCCCACACATAATAATCAAGGGGGTTGTATTTTGGGGAGTTAGGTGGCCAGATGTTAGGGGTAATGTGATCACACATATTGTCTGACAGCCATGACTGGGTTCTTGAACATTTGAAATTATCACAAGCACTAATTTAACAGAAACTGTGACAAGAGTGACCATACTGTTAGAGCATTGGATGAGACACCTTGCAATACTTCATCCAGTAGCACTAAATGAAAAAACACCGCTTTGCAAAATTCTATCTCAATAATCCTGAATCCACATGCAAGATGGAACAAATTTCTGCTATACAAGTGTGTGTTTGCTCTGGTATACACCAGAGCAAAAACACACTTGTACAGCAGAAATTCTTCCCAATGCAAAAATAGTTGAATGTTCAAGAAATCAATGAGATCCAACTTCCTAATGACAGAATTATCATGAAAATAAAACACTTATAATTCCATCAGATAGAGTCTACATGGTTTCATTATGCCAGTGGAATCATTCTGTCTTCTCTAACATAACATTTTACTGAACATTTCAATGATCTCCTTGAACCAGCCATCATTAACAAAGTTAGGTATGAGTCCAAAGAAACTAGATGATATCAGAGCTGTTTATAGTTGCAACTGATGTCAATAAAGGTTGTGGCTTAGCATCAACAGTGCTCATGTTGTTATTGTTCAAATCAGGAAGTCGAATAATGATCAAAAGTGTTTTAAGCATAATCATCTCGCTTACATATATATATGTATATTAAAAGGCAGACTGTATGACGCATGCGTACGAACAGCCATGCTACATGGCAGTGAAACATGGGCTGTAACTGCTGAGGACATACGTAAGCTCGCAAGGAATGAAGCCAGTATGCTCCGTTGGATGTGTAATGTCAATGTGAATACCCGTCAGAGTGTAAGTATCTTGAGAGAAAAGCTGAACATTAGAAGCATCAGTTGTGGTGTGCAAGAGAGACGATTGCGCTGGTATGGACATGTGGTGAGGATAGCTGCGTGAAAAAGTGCCACACCCTAACAGTTGAGGGAACCCGTGGAAGAGGTAGGCCCAGGAAGACCTGGGCTGAGGTGGTGAGGCAAGACCTTCGTACATTGGGCCTCACCGAGGCGATGACTACTGACCGAGACCTTTGGAAATGTGCTGTGCGTGAGAAGACCGGGCAAGCCAAGTAAGATCGTTGCCAGTGCCCCTGGACTGGCTCTTGTGCGGGTGGCACATGAGATGCACCATTTTGAGCGTGGCCGTTGCCAGTACCGCCTGACTGGCTCCCGTAGGATTTTCGAGTGAGATCGTTGCCAGTGCCCCTGGACTGGCCTGTGCGGGTGGCACATAAAAGACACCATTTCGAGCGTGGCCGTTTTCGTGCGGGTGACACGTAAAAGCACCCACTACACTCTCTGAGTGGTTGGCGTTAGGAAGGGCATCCAGCTGTAGAAACTCTGCCAAATTAGATTGGAGCCTGGTGTTGCCATCCGGTTTCACCAGTCCTCAGTCAAATCGTCCAACCCATGCTAGCATGGAAAGCGGACGTTAAACGATGATGATGATAGGTGATGAAGGTCATGGAGAGGGTCACAGCCCAACTAATTAGGGAGAGAGTCTGCTTAGATGAGATGCAGTTCGGTTTAGTCTCACGTAGAAGCACCACTGATGCTATATTCCTGGTACGGCAACTGCAGGAGAAATACCTAGCCAAAGATAAACTCCTATATTTGGCTTTTGTGGACTTGGAGAAAGCCTTTGACAGTGTCCCTCGTTCCCTTATCTGGGGGGCGATGTGGAAACTAAGGATTGATTAATGGTTAATAAGGGCTGTACAGGCCCAATACAGAAATGCTGTTAGTAAGGTCAGGGTTGGCAATGAGTATAGTGAAGAATTCTGGGTAGAAGTAGGGGTCCACCAAGGATCAGCCCTCAGCCCCACTTTTATTCATCATAGTCCTCCAGGAGGTGATAACAGAGGAATTCAAGAAAGGTTGCCCCTGGGAGCTCCTCTATGCTGATGACCTGGCCCGCATAGCAGAATCACTACCAGAACTAAAGAAGAAATTTCAGGTGTGGAAGCAAGGTTTACAATCGAAGGGCCTTAGAGTCAATGTTGCAAAAACCAAAGTCCTAGTAAGTAGGAAGGCGAACACATCACACACTCCTTCAGGTAGATGGCCCTGCTCGATCTGTAGAAAAGGTGTATGTAGAAACTCCATAAGATGTACCCAGTGTAAGCTATGGACACATAAGAGGTGCAGAGTACTTTCTCGAAAACCTCTCTCGCCAACCTCCAGAAATCTCTCCCTCCTCCAGCTGACAGTTTTTTGTACTTTTTCACGACGGAAAATACACCTTTTGTGGCAGTTATAACGAAATCGCTTTCTTATATCAGAGTAATAAGGGGTTTCAATAGAACATCTTTATCCCCCGGAATTACTGGGTACACCAGCTGCTAGTATATATATATATATTCCACCTCATGGAAGGAACAACATACAGATTCCAGTCGGGACACACTTTTGTCATAAAAAATAACTTCACCTGCGCATCAAAAAATTTACTTTATGCCATAAGGTGTGGAGGGTGCCACAAAGAATACACAGGACAAACGAGCCTAACTCTCAGAGAAAGGATGACAGTCCACCGCCAACAATTGAGGGATCCCACCACAAGACAGATACCACTCAGTGGGCACTTAGATCTCTGTGCACAAAGCAAGTCCCCCAAATTCCTAGTTTTCCCATTATACCAATGCTCAGACAACACCACTGACCAAACACTAATAAATAGGGAAAATAATCTTATTCAAAAATACAGACCACAGCTCAACATACTCTAACATAAGCCCCCTCCCCAGGTGCACACCCAAAACAAAGACACACAGATACGCAAAATCACACACACACCAATACAATGCAAACCTCCGATACGAACACACTTACACATATATACACACACACACAATCACAATATCTCCACACTAGAGCACAAACCCACATACATTTCAAGAAAAAACACATGCATATATACACTTACAATACAATTGTAGCAACCACAACCAACACCCATACACACATAAGTAAACAGGTACATGCACACACCTACACACCACTCCGGCAACCACAAATCATATTCACACACACATATTTGCATACATATGTACACACACATACAAACACCATACGCCCCTTCCCCAGTAAAAATGTCACACACACACACTCAAAATAAAAACACACACAATATAATCCCAACAATCACAACAAACACTCACAAGCACACATGCACAGAAGCATGCACACACAATGACACACCTCCCCGACAAATACAAGCCACATAGACGCACTCACACAAACACACCCACACGTATACACACACATACTGCACTAACAATACAAACAAAACTAATCACTCACAATTACAGCGCACACACACATGTACACATATACACCAGGAAACTACATAAACCATACCCACATACAAACACATACAAACGCATACCCAGTACCAACATACACGGAACACACATGCACACACATACACATCACCTGGATAAACTCAATGTACAAGGACACCTAATAAATACAACACACACATACATGCTCACACACACATGCACCCTCATGCACACACATACAGTTGCTCCCTCACACACACACGCACCACAATGACAATTCAAACACAAACATACTTAGAGACACACACAAACTCACGTACACACACATAACACCCCCACCAACACACAACACAAATAGACATACGCACACATACACATACATATGAACCATCACACACACATACGGTTGCTTACACACACACACACCACAAGGGTATTTAAAACAACACACTCACTCAGACAGAGACACACACACACTCACGTACATACACACTCACACAAAACACTCCCACGCACACACACAGATGCACACATAAATTACACACACAGACGCACACATATGTATACACCCTCACACATACATACGGTTGCTCTCTCTCACACACACCACAAGGACGATTAAAACAACACATACATACTCAGGAAAATAGATATACGCACACTCTCACGTACACACACCTAACATCCCCACCGACACAAAAAACACACAAACACACATACACAAGCACTCACAAACGCACTCACGCACACACACGAACAAACACATATACACATACACACACATGCGCACACACAACACCCTAACAAATATTAATCACACACATACACACTCACACAAACGTGCACACACATACACACACCATCCTACCATAGATAAAACACACACATACTCATATACACATGCCACACACGCACATATACAGACATACACATACATATGAACCATCACACACATACGGTTGCTTACACACACACACCACAAGGATATTTAAAACAACACACCCACTCAGACAGAGAGACACACACACACTCCCACACTCACACAAAACACTCCCACGCACACACACAGATGCACACATACGCACACATACGTACACACCCTCACACATACATACGGTTGCTCTCTCACACACACACACACTACAAGGACGATTAAAACAACACACATACTCAGACAAAGAGATATACGCACACTCTCACGTACACACACCTAACATCCCCACCGACACAAAAAACACAAACACACTCATATACACATTCCACAATAAACTCTGGGACCAATAAAAACGGCACACACACACACACACACACACACACACGGACACAAACACACATATATACACACACACATAGAGATGTGCACAAAACCAGTCCCAAAAACCAGTGAACCATGACAGACTAGCTCACAGACCAACCAAAAATAAAAATAAAAATAAAATAAAATAATCCCTTTTAACTCTTCCTTCCTCCCACCCCAGCTAACCAGTCATACTGTCTCTTAAGACAGCAACACATTCCCTCAATACACACAAGAGAGAAAAAAGCCAGGTCAGTTCCTCCTCAACTTTTCGCAATTATCAAAGAATATGTATATGTATTTTTCCATATATGTATTTTCATACTTACACTGTTTTAAACATTTTCATCTTATTATCAGAGAATGTCTGATAATCAGTATGTAACACTACAAAGTTCATACAAAGCTTTATACTTTAAATATATTTTATCATCAAAGAATGTACATATGCATTTTAATACTCAAACTGTTTTTTAACATTTTTTTATTATTCTCAAAGACTTTTGATAATCTTTTTCTAAAAAAGTGAAACCGGTTAAGTAAATAAATATCTTTAAAATAAGTGCATTTTCAAACCTTCTTTCATATATATATATACATATATATACACACTATCAGAGACACCCGGCGTTGCTCGAGATTAAAAGGGCATAGTCTGTTTATAATAAGTGGAGGCGCAATGGCCCAGTGGTTACGGCAGTCGGAGGATCGCTGTTTTGATTCCCAGATCGGGCATTGTGTGTATTTATTGAGCAAAAACACCTAAAGCTCCATGAGGCTCCGGCACTGGGTGGTGACGACCCCTGTTGTACTCTTTCACCCCAACTTTCTCTCACTCTTTCTTCCTGTTTCTTGAGTAACGCTGCGATGGACTGGCGTTCATCGTGCGTGTGTGCTTGCTCGTGTGTATGTGAGAGAGAAAGAGAGATAGAGTGAGTGAGTGAAGGTGTGTGTCGTTATGATTGACGTCTTTTAAATTACACACACATATCGAAAATGTGACGTAATAGTATAAAATTTTTACGATAGTTGATTTATGGAAAAGATTATGTTAAACTTTTGAAATGCAAATATGTGAATGTTTAATTTGTAGCCAAAATAGTACTAAATCTTTTGATACCCCATACGTCAAAATCTGTAACTCGGTTTTGGAAAGCACAAGGAATATATAATATCAAAGATGAGGCAGACCTGTACATGGCAGCTAGACTTGGTAGAAATAGCAGCCAAATCTCCCTCAAAACACCCTTCTGTCTTAATCCGACAATTCTGCCTATTATGTAGTTTGAATGAGAAATTGTAACTAAAGATTAATATTATTAACCCCACAGAGAGAGGAAAGAAAGAGAGACAGCATGGAAACGGTTTGGGCTGACTGTCATCCTGTACTCCCCTTGTTGCTAGCGAAATGGCATGAGCCGGCTGTCTGAGCAACTGGTTGTTTTGATTGCGGAACAAACAGGACATAAAGATTATAAAAATAGCGATTCTCACTTTGAAACTAATGATTTTGAAAATCGTTTTAGATTGCGGAACACCCAGCTCTCTCATGTATCCATGTTTAAAATTTCAGCGCGATCGGATAAACAATCCTCGAGTTATAAGCGCACAAACAGACGGACGGAACGGATTTTATATATTAAGGTATATATATATATGCATATGTATGTTGGTAAATAAATATGAATGTAAACAGACAGACATAGAGATAGATAGGCACATAGGTAATATGGACAGGCAAACGCACATACACACGCAAATGAAGACTGAAACACATGACCGTATACACACACGCACACTTCACACAAGGACACATATGGAGACACATCCATAAATAACAGATGCACGTACAGTCACACAAAAAAACATACACAAACACATTCAGACATGCACGCACAAGGAGACAGAGGTACACACATAAATACACATGCAAACACACACACACACACACACACACACACACGAACACAAAAGCACATGAATATGCAGAATACATGCATGCAAACGTACACACAGGCATATATATATATATAAGGATTTACTTTTCGAAATGAGATAAAAGACCAAGGCTGTGATATTTTAGAGCATTTATAAATAGAAGTCTTACAGCTGTTTCCAGGATATTTATTATATCCCTTCATCGGAGACGATGCATACATACATACATACATGTTTGTATGCGCACACACACTGATCCACACACATGCGCAGAAACAAAGAGAACGCAGTTCGGATAACAGACAGTCAACAACTATTGAAAAGATAGCAAGACGCAACGAAAAGTTTAGAAAAAAATAAATAAATCAGTGGAAATTGAATAGGTGAGTGTGTTAAATAGTAAGGCACTAAAATAGAAGGACTCTCTCCAGGCACAATAGTATATACGTCTGTGTGTTTGTGTGCATTGTGGCTTTGTGCCTGTGCCTGTCCTCCACCACTGCTTGACAGCTGGTGTTGGTGTGTTTATATTCACGTAACTTAGTGGTTCGGTATATAAGGCCAATAAGAAAAGTACCAGACATCAAAAATAAAGGACTGGTGTCGATTTGTTCGATTAAAATTCTTCATGGTCGTGCTCCAGCGTTGTCGCAGCGTGCCCCAGCGCAGTCACAGATTGAGAAAGTTAAAAGAACCACTAAATTCCTTAGTAAAACTTTAAGCTAAGGGAGGTAACTTTTGTAAACCGTTCGCCTATCTCAGTAATACAATGACATCGAAACCTATCACAGTCACTTTATCTGCTAGCAATAGCAATCCAAATGCTTTTAAACCAGATCCCAATGCTGGATGTTCAAGAACCAAATGAAGGGAAGATATTTAATCCCTGGATCATCCTGATTCAAAAAAGGTATAATAAGGAATAATGTGGAAAGCAAGTGTAGACTGAGAAACAGGAGTCCCAGAAAGACAGACAGAATTTTGCGGTTATTAATATACAATCCTAAAAGCCGCACTCTGTGTGGACTTTTAAGCTAGCTCTTGCGGAAGGTTAACTGGGCCAGCGGCCCAAAACTAAAGAAAGCTAAATAGTATAACTATGTGGAGGCACAATGGCCCAGTGGTTAAGGCAGCGGACTCGCGGTCGGAGGATTGCGGTTTCGATTCCCAGACCGGGCGTTGTGAGTGTTTATTGAGCGAAAACACCTAAGCTCCACGAGGCTCCAGCAAGGGGTGGTGGGGACCCCTGTTGTACTCTTTCTCCCAAACTTTCTCTCACTCTTTCTTCTTGTTTCTTGAGTAACGCTGCGATGGACTGGCGTCCCGTCCAGCTGGGGGGAACACATACCCATAGAAACCGGGAAACCGGGCCCATGAGCCTGGCTAGGCTTTGAAAGGGCGATGTTTATCGTTTATAATATATCTATAATGACTATATGCCCTGGTGGTGTTTAATCAGAAGTTAAGGACAGTTGAGAATTAATTCTGTAATGCAATCATCCTATTGCTTCAGTCCCAAGTTGAATTTTAATTGTTGGCCAATTTGTCCCAAAGTTCTTATCTCGACGTAAAATTAACGAAGCGAATGTCTCCCACTTGATCTCTGATGTTATCTGATAAACGCCAACTAAGATGGTGGGAATCAGCCAAGCTTTATCTGCTAGAAATAGCAACCCAGATGCTTTTAAATCAGAACCCAATGCTGGACGTTCAAGAACCAAATGAACGGCAGATTTTCAATCCCAGGATCATCCTGATTCCATAAAGATACAATATGTCTATGTAGAGCGAATTTAGACTGAGATACAGGGGACCCAGACAGAATTTCATTTTTATTAGTATATCATCATCATCGTTTAACATCCGCCTTCCATGTTAGCATAGACCGTACCATAAACCGTCTACTAATTTGAAATATATAAGTAGATGGAGTAACCACCCTAGAAGTATTATTGATAATTTAGTTAGAAATATTTCGATTAGGCTTTCTAAGTTATCTGCTAATCGTGTTGTTTTCGATAATGAAGCTCCTTTTTATAATGAAGCCCTAAATAGGGCTGGTTTTAAAGATAAGGTTTATTATGTTGAACCTGAATCTGGTGAGGTTAGAGTAGATAGGGATGTTAGGAATAATAAGGTTAGGTTGGTTAGGAGTAATAATAAAAAAATTTATGATCATAGATATAATCGTAATAATGTCATGCGTAGTTCTAAATGTTTTAGGTATTTTGCAAAAGGCTTTAATAATATTAATGATGGTTATCTTTGGTTTATTTTACCATTTGGTAAAAATGTAAAGTCGAATTTGGTAGCTCAGTTTAGGGAGGTAATTAGTAAGCATTTCCCTACAAATTCGCGTTACGGTAAAATTATTAATACGCATAGTGTTAGGTTTGGTTTTTCCAATACTAAGAACCTAGAGCAGATTATTGCAGCACATAATTCTAAAGTTCTTAAGACAGGCATGAATGGAATGAATAGGGATGAGGACCCTCACTTAGGTAATAATATTATAGGTTCTAAAATTGAGGTAACTGAGATTAATCTCAGGAGGTTAAAGTTTGAGGGTCCGAACGTGAGATTAAGGAATATAGTGTATCAGTGTAAGGTTAAGAGTGATACAGATGTTAGTGTTTATGTGGGTTGTTCTTCGGATAAGATTTGTAGGAGAATTTCTTGTCACTTTAATACGTTTAGAGATAGGAGTAAAATAGCTAGTACTAGTCTTAGTAAGTTTATTTGGGGGTTAAAAGAACAAAATAAGAACTTTTCGTTAGAATGGTCTGTTATAGGGAGAGATTTCCCATACGATAAGGGTAGGAGGTATTGCAACTTGTGCAATCTTGAGTTGTTTTTTATTCTATTTTCTAAGCATAAACTAATTAATAAACTAACATATAATGGGTTCAGATGTGTTCACGTTCGCAAACATACTTATTTTTGGTTTAGATAATTTCATTGTTTATTTCTCCTATAGCAGAACTTTGTTATGATCGGGTATTAAGGTTTGGGTTTTAGTATTTTTAGTTCTGCTATTGCTCTATTTACTTATTCGTACATCTGTTCATATACATGTGCAAGTGTATATACATGTGCATAGGTATACGTGGAAAAATGTGTGTATTTATGTGTATGTATGTATGTATATGTGTGTGTATATATGTATATGGGTATGTGTATGTATATGTATGTGTGTATGTATGTATATGTGTGTATGTACTTATATGTAGATATGTATATATATATATATATGTGTGTGTGTGTGTGTGTATGTATATATGTGTGTGGGTAATGTTTTGTATGTGTGTATATATATGTATGTATGTGTATGTATATACATGTGTATGTATATGTATGTGTGTGTGTATATATATATATATATATATATATATATATATATATATATATATATATATATATATATATATATATATATATATATATATATATATGTATATGTGTGTATGTGTACATGTATGTATGTTTATGTATGTATATGTGTATATATGTATATATGTGTGTATGTGTGTATATGTGTGTGTGTGATGTTTTGTATGTGTGTGTATATATGTATATATATGTATATATGTATATATATGTATATATGCATATATGTGTGTATGTATGTATATATGTATGTATGCATATATGTGTGTGTATGGTGGTTTGTATGTGTATAGATTTTTTTATGTATATATAATTTTATAATATATTTTAATATGAGGTTTTTTAAACATATTTTTATATTTATATATATATGTGTGTGTGTGTGTGTGTGTGGATGTATGTGTGTGTGTGTGTATGTATGTGTGTGTGTGTGTGTGTGTGTATGTGTTTATGACTTGTGATCTTTGTTTCCTTGTGTATCCATATATACACATGTGAGAGTGCACGTGTGTGCGTGCATGAGCGTGTGTGCGCGTATGAACGTGTGTGCGCGTGTGTGTACGGGCGCACACGCGGATGCCTGTATGTAGGTAATAGCGTTCTTTTTGCTAAAACTTTAAAAATTTTGTTCGTTTTTTGTAATTGTGAAATTTTTTCGCCATGAACGGTTTGTGTTTTTAAACGGAGTGTATTTTTTCTGATGTTATATCTGTTCCTGAATGATGTGTAAAGAAATTTTGATTTAAGCATCTTAATGAATTCTTTATACTGAAATATATATTGAAGAAGATAAATATGTTCTTTTGAATTTATACGTTTTTGCGTCGTAACTCCTTTATTATTATTAATTTAACCAAAAGGATCGATTCTTGAAGAGTCTGCATATCTTCACTGTCGTTTTTTTCTGCTATTTAGGTGATGATTTTTTAAGTTAGCTTACCAATTATTTTTGTTGGTAGTTAATTTATAATATATTATATATATATATATATATATATATATATATATATATATATATATATATATATACATCCGCGCGCGCGCACACTCATACACACACAACACTACACACACACATATCAGTTGAATAAAGTTAAAACGTGGTCTAGTTTTCACGTTTTTTATTATGGTATTTTAACATTAAAAAGAAATATTTTGTAATGCTCATAAAGTTAAATTACCACTTTCATACATAGTGTAAGCATCAGATTTCAAATGTGTTTAACTGACAGTTGAGTTTTTAGGAAAGTGGGTTATACATCATTAGATGTACACCTAACTTTCCTATATTAAATTAGAAGTGAACTGAACGCAGAAACTCCAATCTGATCAACAACAACAAGTATTTATTTATGGAGGTAAATAGGCACGGTTGCTGAGACGGCGGAATGTTGGAATGAGCTGTCCCCAGAAGTTGGAATGCTGGAGAGACAATTTGGTACAACCACACTCAATGAGAGCTTGTTCAGACGTCTTGCTTGGTCGCTGTCTGGCGTGGTAAAGAGACAGAATAGAAGCGGGAACGCTTGGATGTTGAAATCCACGCATGCGTGGATAAGGATGCAGCAATGGCGACTATGCCTTTTTGGCGCCAATATGACGTCACTACGATGGCTCCCCCTTGAGTGTGGAACACGAAATTAAAAAATTTTGGAGGGACGTCTGAGGCGAGATGGCCACCGAAACCACGCAGAAAATGCGGCACAAATACTCGGTTTTATCTTCACTGTATGAGTGGGACATCCCCTCACGGAAAATAGCAAGAGCCAACCGACTAAGATACCTAGTACCAGGCAACAGGTCGAAACTGGCATCGATGCCCAACCACAGCTTTGCAACTGACCACAACCTCCTGCGTATGGACATACTATAATCTTGTGTAACTCTTTTACGAACTGGATACATAGTTTTTTTTTGGAATGGAAGAAAAATGTTCAATAAAAAAAAAACTGAAATTGTCCAGTAAAAACACAATAAATTAAACGTAAATAGTTTTTTCCAATTTCTTGGGCCAATGCACCGTCCTGCCAAACCTAGTGACATAAGGTTCGCTAGGGTTCCTTTGCAACGACGAAGGTGGTGTAATTGTTAGTGTGTGTGATTTTGATGGTGCTGATGTTGGTGTATGCATTGGTAAAGGCGTTGACAATGTGTGTGGTGATAGTGTTGTGTGCGGCATTTGAAACACTGGCACGTCGTCCACGGGAGTTGAAGGTTTGTCAAGGTACGCCTATTTCAGACGGTCGACAGACACAATTTCTGTACGACCATTAGCGTCGACCTTGAAAAACTTTGGAGTGCGAGAAAGCACACGATAGGGTCCTTTGTAGGGAGAAACAAGGGGTCCTTTGACAGAATCATCCCTAATAAACACATGAGACCAAGACTCAATGTCTGCTGGCACTCTAAACGGAGGTGACTGTTGTCTGGGGCCCATAGATGGAAGATTGGAGAAATACTCTCGCAACCGAGTAACATAGGACTCTGGGTGTGGTGGTTGTGATGAGTCTGGTACCACCATCGCACCAGGCAACGTCAACGTGGTGCCGTAAAGAAGTTCCGCCGAAGAGTAACCCAGGTCAGCTTTTACCGCAGTCAGGCATCCAAGGAGGACAACCGGAAGAATTTCAACCCAAAACTGCGGGTTGGGCGAGGCGCGCAAAACGGCCTTAAGTTGTCTATGAAACCGCTCAACCATCCCATTAGAAGCGGGATGGTAGCTGGTGGTGCGTATACGATGCACCCCCAGGATTCGTGATAGGTCACGAAAAAGCGCGGCCTCAAATTGCCGGCCACGATCTGTGGTCAAACTGACCGGTACTCCGAACCTAGAAACCCACCCAGAAACGAAAGCCTGGGCAACAGTCTCAGAAGTAATATCTGCTATAGGAATGGCTTCTGGCCAACGTGAGAAACGGTCAACACAAGTTAACAGGTATGAGAACCCACGACACACTGGTAACGGTCCAACCAAATCAAGATGGACGTGACGGAAACGGGCTTCAGGAAAAGGAAATTGTCCAAGAGGGGCACGAACGTGCCTATGGACCTTCGCACTCTGGCACTTCATGCAAGAGCGTGCCTAAGTGGCAATTGATCGCCGCATATTGGGCCAGAAAAACCGAGCAGTGATAAGCTTTACTGTTGCTGAGATGCCCGGATGTGACAAAGAATGAAGGGCATCAAACACAGAACGTTGATGGTTCGTAGGTACTAAAGGCCTAGGAGAACCTGTGGATGTGTCACATAATATAGAGCCCTCGGATGAAGGGAGCGGAAGATAGGCAAATTTACAATTGCTGAATTTTGACGAAGTCAAATCTAAACTTGACAAAGAAGGTTGCTCCTGCGAAATTGCCAGCAAATCAATTTCCGCTGGAGTGGAAATAGAATGCACAGAGAGTTGCGAAAGAGCATCAGCTGGGATGTTCTCTTTCCCTGGCACATGACGAATGTCACCTGTAAATTGTGAGATAAAATCCAGGTGACGAAAAGCACGAGGAGAGAGCTTGTCCGTTTTAGAGGACAGAGCAAAAGTGAGGGGCTTGTGATCAGTATAAATCACAAACTCTCGTCCCTCGAGCTGGTGTTGAAAATGCCGAATCGACAGATAGATCGCCAATAGCTCACGATCAAAAGTACTATACCTGCGTTCGGCAGGCTGCAATTTACAAGAAAAGAAAGCCAAAGGTTTTGTTTGATTGTCTACAGTGTGCTGCAAAACAGCACCGACCGCAGAATCGGAAGCATCCACAGATAAAGAAAGCTGAGCATCAGGAGCGGGATGTGCAAGAACAGGAACGGAGGATAACTCCTGTTTCACAGACTCAAAAGCAGATAACGCCTCATCAGTAAGAGTGAGTCCAGCATCCTTCTTAGAATGGTCTTGCAGTAGCCTCGTTAAAGGAAGTAGTTTGTATGCACACCGGTCAATGAATCTCCTGTAAAAATTGACCATGCCTAAAAAATGGCGCAACTGTCGCAGAGAGGTTGGAGGTGCGATGCGTTGAATTGCATCGACTTTAGCAGGAAGAGGTTTGATCCCATTAGAATCAACCAAATGCCCCAGAAAATTCAGGGATGACTGCCCGAAAAGACACTTGTCGGGATTAATCTTCACATTATAAGCGCGAAGACGCTGAAAAAGTTGTGACAAATGGTGGAGATGATTCTCTTCCGTATCACTAGCGATGAGTATATCATCGACATAAGCGAATACAAAATCAAGTCCACGAACGACCTCATCCATAAACCTCTGAAAAGTGCTAGTAGCATTACGCAAACCAAAACTCATAAATAGAAATTCAAAACAACCGAAAGGTGTAGTGATGGCTGTTTTAGGGATATCCTTTGGATTTACTGGTATCTTAGAGAAAATGGTGCATCCATGCAGGTTCGCCGAGAAATCCTGCAAATTCCTGATGGGATAGCGATCAGCTATCGTCACAGTATTTAGTCTCCGATAGTCCCCCACCGGGCGAAAATCCGAATCTCCTTTACGGTCCAAATGTAGAGGAGATGCCCATGGGCTGGTGGAGGGGAGAATGAGGCCGAGTTGAAGCATGTGCTCAAACTCGGCCTTGGCCGTCTTAAGACGATCAGGCGCTAGGCGACGTGGTCGAGAAAAAACCGGAGGACCAGTCGTCGTGATATAATGGAGGGTGGAATGTGCAGGTTTAACCGGCTTGAAAGTAATATCCACCAACTCCGGAAAAGACGCTAAAAGAGAATGAAAAGCGTCCCCAGCAGTGGCAATAAAAAATGCTGGGCTAAGAGGAGAATTGGTAGAGCTCTTTGCCGGCGTGGAAAGGGATGTCGAGTCATCGACAAGCCTTCGACGTCGGACATCTACCAATAATTGAAAATGATTTTAAAAATCCGCACCCAAAATGGGATGTGGAATGTCAGCTATGACAAAAACCCATTGAAAGTCTCTGCGAAGACCAATGTCTAAACGTAGAGAAAGCTGACCAAAAGTAGGAATCGGAGATGAATCAACTGCGTGCAAAACAATTTCAGAACGGCGAGGTTTGTCGACTGTTAGACGAAGCGGCCAAATACTACAACAGGAACCAGTGTCAACCATGAAGAATTTCCTCGACACTTGGTCCTGGACGAATATTGCACGATTAAAAACAGGTTGGGTGGAGGAAAGGGACGTGCGCACTTTCTCCTCTACTCGTTTCCCGACGCCTTGAACGAACAAAAGTGGATTATACATCATTAGATGTACACCTAACTTTCCTATATTAAATTAGAAGTGAACTGAACGCAGAAACTCCAATCTGATCAACAACAACAAGTATTTATTTATGGAGACGGCGGAATGTTGGAATGAGCTGTCCCCAGAAGTTGGAATGCTGGAGAGACAATTTGGTACAACCACACTCAATGAGAGCTTGTTCAGACGTCTTGCTTGGTCGCTGTCTGGCGTGGTAAAGAGACAAAATAGAAGCCGTAACGCTTGGATGTTGAAATCCACGCATGCGTGGATAAGGATGCAGCAATGGCGACTATGCCTTTTGGGCGCCAATATGACGTCACTACAAGTTCTTGACAACTTTAGTATCCCTTAGAAGGTTCCAACAAGCTGAATTTTTAGAATACCTTTTTGACCAATCCGCATGCAACTAACATCACGGTCGAGAAACATAGAGAAGCGATCCCCAGTAGATTTACTGTAACCTTCATACTAGACGCGGTCAGCCTTATCCTCGAAAACAATGCATTCCTTTTCAACGGAGAAAAACTACCTCCAAATTCGAGGCACAGCTATTGGGACACGTTTTGCTCCAGTTTTCACGAACTAAGTATTGGAATACTTGGAACAAAACCTATATAAAAAATTTGAAGGGAACTACGGCATGACCTTTAAAAGACATATAGAGGACACATGGAAAAGATACATCGATGGTTGTTTCCTAATTTGGACCAAATCCCTAGAAAATCTGAAAGAACTCAGCACCCTCCTCAATAATCTACACCCTAGTCTCAAATTCACAAGAGAAATGAGCAACATACAATTACCATTTCTTGACACAATGGAAATTAAAAACAAAACCACAATCAGAACTGATATTTATTACAAAAGCAGATACGCACCAGTACCTAAATGTCAAATCATGCCATACAACACACACAAAACGCAACATCTTGTACTGTCTAACCAGGAAAATTTGTACTATAGTCAATGATCCAAATACCAGAAACACAAGCAAAATAACCCTCTTCTACTTATAGAAAATAGCATACAATGAGCAAAATAGATACCTATAGAGCAACACGAAAAAGGCGAACCCATGAAAGGAACGCAATACTATTTGTAGTATCACACAATCCGCATCACCAAAACAAATTTGCCAATCATAAAACCAAGTGAAAAATTACAAAAGACAGAATGACTAATCAAACACTTATCTTAAGTAAAAGGCTACCACATAACATAACTTAAAGAAACTATTAACAATGGCAAGATTCAGTATGAACAAGCAGGATAAAACATTCACAGTATCCAAGTGTAATGATAACAGATGTGGAACGTGTCAACACATGCATACGGATAGATCCATTAGAACAAAAAATGGACAGATTTTCGCAAATGCAGATATGAACTGCGAAAGCAGAAATTTTGTAGTGAGGTAGGCATTACGACCCTCTGTGCATACATAAGCACATTATCACATATCGAATACAAATTCGAAACTGGGTTACGTCCAGCCACACGTATTTTTTTTATTTGTTTCTTCTGATCTCACTATTTGTTTTTTTGTTTTTTTTTTCATTTTTATGATAAAGTCGTCCGTCTCTGCCTTAATTTTTATTTCCTCCAATGTCACAGGCAATTCACGCACAACATTGCACAATATATTTTTTATTTCATTTTCAGCTTTTAATGCCGCTATCACTGTGTCTTCTAGTGGTTCGCTGTATTTTGGTATTAATCTTGACAAACCATCTGCATGTCCCAATTTTTTCGATAGCAAATATTCCATCTTGAAGTCGTAATTCAGCAGGATTGTTCCCCAGCGCTGCAATCTGTTGGCTGTATGAGTATGAATACCCTTTATGAATACCCTTTTTTTTTTATCTATAGATCAACAACAATGAGCGGTGGTCTGTATGTAGACGGAACCTTCTTCCATGTGCTGTATAAATTCATGGAATTTTTTTTTTACCGCATATATGATGGCTATTACTTCTTTTTCTATTTGACTGTAGCTTTTCTCAGCCGGCAATAATGAATGCGAAGCATGAGCTCTGCTTTCAGGCTACCATCTTCATACTTATGTAAAATCACAGCTCCAATACCACTTTCACTAGCATCAGCTGCCACTACTATTTCCAAATTCTGGTCAAAATGCGATGACGACAATTCCGACGTTGAGAAGTTTTGAATTTCTTCAAAAGCTTTTTAGCATTTGCCCGACCAGTTCCACTTAACGTCTTTTTTTAACAAGTTATTCAGGGATACTCTTAAATCATGCATATTCCGTATGTCTACCTGGTAGTAATTTGCAAGCCCCAGAAATGCTTGTAACGTTGTAATATTCGTCGAGGGAAGCAAATTTTTTATTATTGTACTCGCCCTAGACGGGTCTGCTTTGCGTCCATTTTCATCAATAATCTGTCCTTGATATTTTATTCTTGTCATAAAAAAGTCACACTTTTCTTCGCTGAGCTTAAACATTTTACTCAATCTTACCTTAGGGTGTAACGAGTTCAGGTTGACGTCTCTTCCCGTGTAGTAGACATCTCTCCTGTACTTGTCTTAATTTGTGATAATTCTCTTTCAATACAAGGGAACATCTTACACTCGGGTGTAATCTCTCACAATCTTTCGTGTCCACCTCTATATCAGAGTTCACCATCTCAGCTTTTCTATTCTCACTGAAGCCTTTGCACTGTTGTATAAAACGATAAGGTACCCCTGGGTGGGGTACTGAGAATTTGTGGCTCTTGTGTGTTTGCATTATTTGTGTTCGTGTCTGGTGGGGTAAGGAGAGGGTTGGTGTCCACAGTTGTAGCACCTTAGTTTCCTGCCTTCCACAACAACCCTAAGCCTCACCTCGACTACTACCGACTTCTACTCATTATAAGAGTTCAGCTAGTCCATTCTCCAATCCACCAGGGGTGTCAATGACTCTCGCTACAACAAACATCCTGCCAGGCAACCTTAGAGATCTACATAGTGTTGATGTGGAAGTTTGCAAGGAACGTCTGGACAGGTTTTTATCTGAGATACTAAATGAACCCACATCGCAACAGGAGACACAGAGCAAAGCAGCTCCGTCCAAATCGCCACTTCACCAAAAACAATACCAGAAACAACACCGAGTAACTACAAGTGGTACACCAGCATGACTTCAGCCCTGGGCTGAAACCAGTAAAATATAAAAGATACATACATACATACACACTCACGCACATATGTATATATAAAGAGCTGTTATTCTGTATATAGACACTCAGAACGTTCTCTCTTTTCTCTCAATTCCTAAACTACTAATCTTCCAAGATGAAAAGAATAAAAAGAAACATTCTGCAAATTTCATCCAGATTGTAATTATTTTATCTTCAATGAAATTTCTCTTTTTGTAAAATACTGTTTAATTAATAAGTTACAGGCTATATTATGCTGACAATTTCTAAAAAGAATGAAACAGTGCTATACAAGATTATCACCCACTAGAAATTATAAGAACTTTGTAATAAGTAAACAGAAAAACTGAAATTCCATGCATTTTCCAGTTGATTCCTCAATTTCAAATCTTAATGTCTAATCCTGTTTCATACTGGATTATGAAGAACCATTATTTTGTTGCAGTAGCTGGTCTCTCAAACGTGTTAATCACTTTTTCTTCATACAGTGTGTGTGTGTGTGCATGTGTGTGTGTGTGTGTGTGTGCGTGTTACCAAAATTAATTTTTCACAGAAGAGAGGAGTGGTTTCTAAGTGCAGTAAGGAAGGGCAAGCTGAGAGAAGCATAAACTAGATAAAAGAGAACATATTGTTCTTTGCAAATTTACATACGTACGTAGGTGTGTGTGTGTGTGTGTGTGTGTGTGTGTGTGTGTAATAAAAGTAATGGACAAAGAAAAAGATTATTAGAAAAAAGACTGAAGGCAACAGAGAAGAGACACGGTTAAACACAATATTAGATTAACGCTTTAGTAAGAGAAAGAATTTTAACGTTTTGAACATATAAAATTGTGCTTCTAAAACAGCGTTCTCTGTGTGTATTCATAGAATTTACAGCTACTAAATCACTTACAAGGTGACATTAAAAAAATTATTTGTTCCTAGCACAGGATATTTGACACATTTAAAGTAAGTCTTTTGCTTCACTCTTTCTTTTTCTTTTCTCTTCTCAATATTTTCTTAACAAAGATATCAGCTTGTATTGTTTGTGACACAGAATTTCATAACAGGAAATAATGTGACGCTTATTTTTCAATTAATCCATTTATAAACTGAATTGCATTCTAACAGAATCTTTTATACATACTAAATGAATGAATAAATAAATAGTACAACCACTTTTATGATTGAAAATGTAAGGGACGACCGTGCGAACTCATAAAAGGAGAAATGGTGACGAATGGAAAAACAGGACTCCTTTTATTTAAACGCGTCACACGGTCGAACACAAAATATATATATCAATAATGATATATATGATATGTTATACGACGATAACATAGATGACCAGCAATGAAAGACCACAACCGTATTAGATGAATAACAGAGATATTTATTGTAGCGTTAAAGATGTATGTCTGTGTGAGAGTGTGAATGCGACATATAATAACATAATCAAAGACAGGCCGTCATACAAAGAAAAGTGTGTATGTGAGTGAGACATGTGGGTATGAGAAATATTACAGCAGAGAAAAAGAGAGTCAATAACACGTGAACAATTACACCAGTTCTTGGGTACACAATAATATGAATCTGTATGTGAAGTGAGTTGG
>NC_142936.1:68738065-68825565 GCF_046866305.1 Octopus bimaculoides | reverse complement strand
TTCCTTATCCTCTCCTCTTTCCCTAGGATGGACTTGAGCACCATCGCCATAATTTTCGGAGCGGAATTCAGCCCGAAACCCAGCCTGGTTAAACAGTACGTCCGGCCCTTGTACCGCACCAGCTGGTATCGCCACAGCTTGTCACTCACACGGAGCTGCAAATATGCCGACTTCAAGTCGACGATCGTCGCTGCCCCGGTCGACTGTCTCCACACACGTAACGTCTCACCGCAAACGTCCGTTGCCTCGCCTCCCGTGTGGCACGATATATGGTCGTTCAGCTCCCTAAAGTCCAGCACCGGTCTGACTTTTCCTTTCGTCGGCTGTACCACCGCCATCAGAGGCAGCACTCCACTCACCACCTCCTCTTTCCACGAGACAAGGACTCCTTCCTTGATCCATCTCTCTACCTCCTCGTCGAACTCGACACCGGCGTGACCTTTCAACGTATACTGGTAGCAGCTCACCCTGTTCTTCAGTAGTGGGGGCTCGTCCTACCATCGCCACTCTATCGTCCACCTCCGACCATCAAACGCCGCTTGAAAATCTTTGTCTTCGATGGTGTAAGCGGCGCTGTCCCCGACGGGGCTCTGCTCTCCCTGGCGGTCCCGACTCACGGCGCACGATGCCCCCACGCTTCCGAACGTGACCTCATCTCCCGCAATCCTAACGCCACCAAGACGGTTGATGGCCTCCATCCCCAACACGACATCAATCCCGTCTATCACATAGTCGATCACGATCACCCGTAGCCTCAGCGCCGCGCTCGGTAACGCTATCTCCAGACTGGAGCTGCCCCTGCAACGGATCTCTCTACCGTCGACCGCCCGGACGCTACTCGTCCCATCCCATTTCTTCGCCACCCTTGGCGTCACGAGGGTAGTCGTGCAACCCGTGTCCACGAGGGCCTTGAACTTCTTCCCCTCGGCCTCGACTTCGACCACGGGCAGCGCCTCCACAAGCGCCTCTACTTGGTTGCGGGGAAAGTTTGAGAGGCAGCAACTTCCCCACGGTCGTTTCCCTGGTCGCAATCACGGGCGATGTGCCCAGTCTTCCTGCATCGATAGCAGACGGGCCCCGATTCGGCGCATTCCCTCGCCATGTGCGGCCCCTGAAATTTGAAACACCGGCCCGAGAACGGCCGCTGTCGTTGCTCGGTAGGCTTCCTCACGCCTTTCTCAAGCTGTCGTCTGTCGGAATGCGCCTCCGTCGCCGCCATCGCTATCGGCTTCCGTCCGGCGTGCTGTGTCAACACGCGAGCTTGTGCTACTAGGTCGCTGAGCGCCATCTTTCTCCCGCCAGGCAACTGCTGCAATCGGATCCCTACGTCGTCGGGGAATCCATTTACAAACGCCAGCCGCACCGCTCTGTCCAGGCCTTCTCCCGTAAACCCAGCCAGCGTGGCCAGTCTTCGCACTTCCGCCGCGTACTCATCCACCTGTTCTCCTCCCCATCTAATTGTTCCTAGTTTTACGAAGGCAGCGTAATCGCTCTCCGTATACGCTTCTCTCAACCTCCGTTCGACGTTCTCCGCACTTAATCTCTCTTCCTCGTCCATTTCTAAGTACAGGGTCAGGGCGCTCCCTTCCAAGTATAGAGCCATGAGACTCGCCACATCACTTATTCCTTGCAGCTTGGCAACGAGCCTAATTTTTCGCATCCAAGCCATGACATCTCCTTCGCCATTAAAAGGCCTGATCACATCGCTGGCGATCCTAATCTTGGCTGCCATCGCGGCGAATTTCTACACGTGGGGCCGAAATAGCTTGTGGTGTGTGCGTACGAGTAGATGTAATCGCCTTACCTCGGTTTTCCTTTCGTCGACTGCGAGTCTGTCTTGCGGTATCCAATCCTTGAAGCTTGGCCCGACCCAAAGAACACCAGGAATAGCAGCTGCTTCTCCCAAACCTAGACCGTCACTAGACACGTCTTGTCCTGTCCGCGACCCCGTTCGAAAAGGGCACGAATCCCGATCGAGGCTCCCTCTGCCCTTTTTCCTCTTCCGGTCAGCCTCCCCAGACACTGACGTCATACCACACATTGTATGTATGTATGTAAAAATTAACACTTCCTTCTCCAAGCCTAGATTCGGAACGGAATCTAAGAATTTTCGGTCGTCCAAACCACCATGATCAACAGGTGCGAAAATAGGTTTTCTTTGTCCTGTCAAAAAGTGATTGATCACCTCCCTTTGACCTACGACCTCAGCCATGTCAGGCGAAGTTCAAATGGACAGGAGCTGACCTATTTAGGTACAAACTCTGGTCAACAGACAGACGAGGAAGGAGAAAGGCCTAGCAAGCGAACGAGCAAGGTCTACGACACGACAGCTTTTCTCAGAGACCAGAGCAATGTTCGAAGTTCCACGGTAGACTACTGTCTCAGATGAACAACGTACACACACACACACAAGCATATTCATTTTTGACATACTATTTCCACAGATGTACCCTGTTTCTATTTCTAGCAACTCGTAGCAGTTGTCAACATTTTGCATGTAGTGAAGAATTAAGTCCAGTGAATAGATTATTTTAACTATGAATCGATTCATTCATTTGCTTACTTCAAAAGCATACACATTCCTTTTGCATCTGTTCACCGTGATACACATCTAACCACTACATATATATAAGAATTTCGTAATGAGATAAAAAAAAAACCCAAGGCAATGTATAATATAGAACATATAGAGAAGTGGGTTATACATCATTAGATGTACACCTGACTTTCCTATATTAAATTAGGAATTAACGGCAACGCTGAACTCCAAACTATCAACATAACATTTATTCAAGGTGGAGAATATACATCTTTACTCTTGTTTGTTGAGACGTCTTCGGTGTGTGAGACCATGGTTGTTGGGACGTTGGTATGTAGATGTGAGCGAGCTGTCTAGCGTAAGTTCGAAAGATGGAGAGAGAGACAGCTAAACACGTCCTTGCTCAATCGCTGGCCAGCAAGAAAAGAGATCGATCAAAGCGGGAAAGCTTGGTTGTTGAATTCCACGCATGCGTGAGACTACGCATGCGCACGGCGTTACTACAGGGCTCCCCTCGCCAGTGTGGAACGCACGATAAAATATTTTTTTTGTTGGAACGCCTGGGGCAGGATGGCCACTGAAAACCACCCACAAGATGTAGCACAAACACACACAAAGAAAAATGAAAGAAATGAATGTGCACTCGTGAGAACATGCATGCAATGTACACATGAAAGAAAACGTGTGAGTGCACAAGTGTGTGTGAGAAAAAACACAGAACATATTAAAAGTGTCTGTAGAGAAAAATCCAGTTCGTATAAGAGTTACACAAGATTATAGTATGTCCATACGCAGGAAGTTGTGGTCCGTGAGCAGAGCTGTAGTTGAGCGTCGGATGCTAGTTGTGACCTGTTACCTGGTACGGAATATTCTATAAAAGTTACACAAGGAAATTTGGAATGTTAATACGCAGGAAGTCGTGGTTAGTGAGCAGAGCTATAGTTGAGCGTCGGATGCTAGTTGAGACCTGTTACCTGGTATTAAATATCCAAGTCGGCTAGCTCTGACTGTTGTGCGTGAGTGGATAAATTCCACTCCACAGTGAAGATAAAACCGAGTGTGTTGATCTGGTGTGTCCCTGGTGGTGGGGTTGTTGGCGCACGACATTGTGGTAGATTGTACATTGATGGAGAAGACGTCGGCGCAGGAACTGTAATATAGCTCTGTTCTGTATGTGTGGTGGTAATGGTATTGACGGTGGTAATGATGTCCAGTTGAAACTTGGCGACGTCGGGGGAATGCTTGTAGTTGGTAGTAGTAGTAGTTGTTGTCGTCGCGGTGGTAATCTTGGTTGAACGAAGCTGGTGGCGAAAAGGCTGCTTGGAGATGATGGTGTTTGAAGATGTGCGCTTTTACAGACGGTCGACAGACAAATCTCTGTACGACCATTAGCGAAAACCTTGAAGAAAATTTTTTTTTTAACCCAAGATGAAATTGTTTGCAATGTGACGATAGAAGATGATAAACACAACCGTATAAAATGAATAACAAGAGATATTTAGTGTGGCATAAAGATGTATGTGTATGTGAGAGTGTGAATGCGACATACAAGAACATAATAAAAGACAGGCCGTCGTACAAAGAAAAAAATGTATGTGAGTGATACATGTATGTGTATGTGAGATATTACAGCAGATAGAAAGTCAGTACACGTGAGAGTTTTATACCAAGTTCTTGAGTACACAATTGGAAGTATCGCAGGCTGTAATTCTTGTCTGTTTATTATCGTGGTGAAGCTAAGTCACCTAACAGAATCGAAGAGAGATTTGCCGCGGTGGTTTAGTTTGGTGTGCATAGTAAGTCGTGTTGACTATGGTTGGAGATGTTGGTGGTCATCGTTGCTTGGTAGTTCAGTCTCCATGGCCGCATTTGTTCTTTAGTCGGGGTCACCAGTTATAGGTTGGTAGTCCAGAATCCATGGTCGCGTTTGTTTCTTAGTCGGGGTCACCACTTTATAGGAAAGTGGGTTATTGTAGCTCAGCGGGCTGCGTGTTTGAATCACGTCGGAGGGTCACCAGTATAGAGAAGTGGGTTATACATCATTAGATGTACACCTGACTTTCCTATATTAAATTAGGAATTAACGGCAACGCTGAACTCCAAACTATCAACATAACAACATTTATTCAAGGTGGAGAATATACATCTTTACTCTTGTTTGTTGAGACGTCTTCGGTGTGTGAGAACATGGTTGTTGGGACGTTGGTATGTAGATGTGAGCGAGCTGTCTAGCGTAAGTTCGAAAGATGGAGAGAGACAACTAAACACGTCCTTGCTCAATCGCTGGCCAGCAAGAAAAGAGATAGATCAAAGCGAGAAAGCTTGGTTGTTGAATTCCACGCATGCATGAGACTACGCATGCGCACGGCGTTACTACAAACATTTATAAATATGTCTTACAGCTGTTTCCAGGATATTTATTATATCCCTTCATCGGAGACGGTGTGAGAGGATGGTTAAGCAATAGTTACCACTTTCGCTCATAACCTATATATATATATATATATATATATATATATATATATATATATATATATATAATTTATTAATGAGGGTAGAAATTGATATTAGTCAATTTAAACCAGTGGTCTAGCATATTAAAATAATCCGAAGATTAAAATTATATTACATACAAAAATAAGAGGAATGACCAGCAAAAGTGGACTCCTATATGCTAGAAATAGATGCCGAATCATCTAACCACGAAAAAAATATGTTCACAGTAAAAATTTAGCGACACGACTGTAAAAGGGCAAGACAAATTAAAAAATACTAAATAAAAAAAAAAAACGATTAACCTACGTACCATGGTTTCACCTGTTAAAATTTACGTAAGTAAATATCTGCAGGATCATCAGCGTAGTCTGTCGATTTGAAATTGAGAAACGATATTCCGACTGTATAACACATCACAAAGATATGAGTGATATTTACCTTGATGGACGCGCAATGAGACATCTAGAACAAAGCCCCATCGCTAGTGACTCAGCATGATTCAAAACTGATTGCAAAAATTTTTTAATAGAATTACGCTCTCAAATAAAAATGCGCTTTCTTCTCGATGAAGCTGGAGTGTTTGCTCTCAGAAATACTTGATCCAAAAGTAGCGCATGATCTCATTAACTCTCCTCAGTCAATAATTCCCTTGGTATCAAACTTTCCAGCAATTGCACCAGAAATCACACTGATGAGTGGAGATTATTTCGGCAATGTAAAAATATTTCTGTTTCCTCAAAATGCCTCCCTGAATTCTGGTATTCCATGCGCAATTTTAAAGACAGGCTTGACCACTCTAAATTTGAGAGGCTGTCACAATTCATGACTAATTTAACAGTGTTACCTCATTCATCAGCGTCCGTGGAGCGCATGTTTTCCCAAGTAAATTGCACAAAGACAAAGTTCACAAATAGGTTGAAGGCCGGAACAATCACCGATCGTCATCTCGCTAAACAAGCAATTACAAGAAAGGGAACGTCATGCATTTCTGAACGCTAAACTTATTAAAGATGTAGTGGATGGGTCTTGTCATCGTAGATATACGAGTAGATTGAACTTCAAAAAGAAAGGAGTGAATGAAGATGTGGATATGTACGAAATTGACAATTAGCTGCCATATGATATAAAGTAAGTATTAAATTCTGTATTCATTTTGTCATATAGCATATTTTATTACTAAATTACCAATTATATACCTATTTTCTAACATCTAGTTTTATAAAATAGGATCTGGGGTTTTTTTAAGCAAATAATCTGGGTGTTTTATTATTTAATGAGTGGCAACCCTGGTTGTAACTAGTTTGTGATCGAGGTTTTTTAATTTGCAAAGTACTATTTTTTCCTCGAATTTGTGATTTCAGAGAAAGGTAAGAAATTCTTCGTATTTTGAATCTTTGGTATTTTTACTTCACAGTTTGAATTGTAGAATTGTCTATCCAATCGAAATATTGCAACAGCTAACAGTGAAATATAGGATTTAAAAAAGGCTTTTTCGGCTGTTCTTTTACCACCTCAGTGAAGGCAGAGATATTGTTTTAAGTCATGTTTGTTTGTTTGTCCGTGAACAAGATATCTCAAGAAGCGCTGGATGGATTCGGATGAAACTTTCAAGGATGTTTGGCCTCATGACTGGCACGAACTGATTAGATTTTGGGATCGATCTGGTACCAGACAAGGATTCTGGATTATTTTTCCGATTTTTTTACTTAGTTTTTGAGAGCAGTCGGGTTCATTTTTAGTATTTTCGCTTGTGAGAGCAGTCAAGTTTATTTCAGATATTCTCACTTTAAGAATCATCTCCAGCTAATAATTGAGAGGACGTTGGTGTTGCCTTGGAAAAGGTTTGCGCTCTCTGAGTGTTCGTTATTTTATTCTTTTGCTTCTTTCAGTCATTTGACTGCGTTCAGTGCTGGCGCATCGCCTTTAGTCGAGCAAGTCAACCCCAGGACTTATTCTTTGTAAGCCTAGTACTTATTCTATCGGTCTCTTTTGCCGAACCACTAATTTACGGGGATATAGACACACCAACATCGGTTGTCAAGTGATGGTGGGGTGGGTGGGGTGAACACAGACACAAACATATACACACACATACATACATACATATATGTATACACACACACACACACACACACACACACACACACACATATATATATATATATATATATATATATATATATATATATATATATATATACGACGGGCTTCTTTCAGTTTCCGTCTACCAAATCCACTCACAAGGCTTTGGTAGAAGACTCTTGCCCAAGGCGCCACGCAGTGGGATTGAATCCGGAAACCATGTAGTAGGTAAGCAACCTACTTACCACACAGCTACTCCTGTTTTCAAGTCTATTTCAAATTACATATTTTTGAAAAATAGGCGTGAATGTTCTCAAAGACTTGATAACAGAAACAATGCATTTGCAGTATATTACGAGCTCAACTAAAATAACAAAAAAAAAACGTCGAAAAGAGAAATTTTTGGTGAAATCAGGGCCGGAGGATTTCCGAGGATTCACCCAACCCCACCCCTCCATTCGCCACAGAAAAAATGCATTTGGGATATATAAAGAGGTCGACTAAAATGATAACATTAAAGAAAAACGCTGGAAACATTTTTTCCGAGTGAAATCAGGGTTGGAAAGGGGAATTTCCGAGGTTCCTCCCCACCTCACCCCTCCGTTTCCATGGAGAAAATGCATTTCCTACACATTATGAGGTCAATTAAGACGATTTCAGCAAAAAAAAAAAAAAACGCTGGAGTCAGGGTCAGAAAGGGGAATTTCCAAGGTCCACCCTCACCCCCATCCCCTCCGTTTTCCATGGAAAAAATGCATTTCCGACAGCTTATGAGGTCAACTAAGATGAGTGCACAAAAAAAAAAAAAAAAAGAAATTGCGGAAAAACATTTACTACTGAAATCGAGCTGGGTGTGGAACTATAAATTTACCTAAACTTCTTCACATGCAGTTATGTTGAAATGCTTGTCTTCTGATATTTGTGAGTCCATCAAATAAATATTCAACCCTATTAAATGTTGGCCTTCCTAAACATGAAACAATATGATAATTCCAACCCTAAATAAATTTTTAATCTCTACTTTTAAAAGATGTTCTTTACGATAACGTGAAATATTGAACTTCAGATAGAATAATGTAAAATATAGCTATGAATAAAAAATGCATAGGTTTTGAATTTTGATTGAAGAGATGGGGTCTCGAAATAAAAAGTTGCAGGGGGCTTCTAAAAAGCCATGCAACAGCCCTGACTTCACTAATGCCTTTATGATGTGTTTAAAAAAAATATATGCTAATGCTGAAACTCTGTCTCTTTCTAAACAGAATAACAATGTTGAATACTTGTCATTATGTAAGGTCAAGCAATATAAAAAACATTTGCATATGTGTGTGTGTGTGTGACACAGAGAAGAGCATGAAATCTAATATGGGAAGGTTTTAAAAAACAGGTGTTGTCCACCATGTAAACATGTGATGAAAATTGATATATAATATCACCTTTGTCAAAATGTTGTCTTTCCTTTACAGTATATTCAATCTTATATATAAACAATAGCAAGTTCCATAAAAATACACAATATAACTAGCTTGAGTGTGTGCAGCCACATCCCTGCTGTATTCTTAGGATATTCTTTTGTATGTAAAATTACTTTTCATCTGATGATTAACTGTCTTTTGTAATGGAGTAATGTTCTCATTCTTCTATTAAAAAGTTACGTAAGAAACAGCTGCAATGAGCTGACAATTATCCATTGTATATTATTATTCATTTGATTATTATACAGCAAGGGAATTTACGACTTGTTGGACACTCCAGAATATACTAACAACATACTATTCAAAGTAATGCGTGATTTGGACCAGCCTAGGGGCTGATCTAAATACTCATAGGGTCGGTTTTCATTGTGTACACAATTGAAATATCCTATTTGATACTCATCAACCATAGGCCAGTACCACAGAGATTATCCAACCCTACCTGGTGCATATCTTTTCAAGAACCTGATTCTATCTGAATCCTTATTTTTCTATATCTATATCTATCTATCTATCTATATATATATATATATATATATATATATATATATATATATATATATATAATTTAGAGAAAAAAACCCACAATTATTGAATTCATCCATGAAAATCTACAATCACATATAGAAAAATTGAATAAATACACTAAAAAGACCTATAATAAAAATCAAAAAAGTACAAAGTAATAAATATATAAAATAGTAAAAATGACTACACATGTTTCATAACCATATTTTCAAATAGAAAATCAAATAAAAATCAAATCGATTCAAAATAAATCGATCGAAAATCAATTCTATTCAAAAATATTGCTAATCTTCAGGTCAAAATACAATAATAATAATAAAATGAATGTATATATATCGACTAACAATAAATATCAAATGAATTTATATAAAAATACTTATTTTACCAATAAATAAAAGAAAAACATTTGACAATATTACTGAAAATAAATGCAATATTTATCTTATCGAAGCATTAGTTTAAACTAAAATTTTAAATGTTATACCTTTCACTTAGCGTTTATTATAATTCGGCAGACTAAAGTGTATGGAAGCATGTTATGTGAGCTAAACGACCCCTAACAACAGTTAGTCTTTTATAATGTTTAAAATGTTAAATAAAGAGTAAAGATGCCCTTCAGCGTCTTTACCATGAATGACCATGGGATTGCATCTAAAAAATTCCCCTCTGAGGAACAAATCTAGGCAAGGTTGTTTATGGAAGACCAGCAGTTTCCCATGCATACAAACCTCCCCTCTCCACACCACTGATGTTATCCAAGGGAAAGGGAAAGGCAAAGGCCAATACAGCTTGGCACCAGTGACGTCACAACTGATTTCTACATCTGAGTGAACTGCAGCAACATGAAATAAAGTGTCTTGCTCAAGAACACAACACACATCCTGGTCTGGGAATCGAACTCACTACCTCGTGACTGTGAGCCTGATGCTCTAACCATTGAACCATACACCTTCATAATGTTAAATAGTAAGTTTTGTAATCTGGGGACATTGTTTTTAGATAAAAAATGAGTGACATTTTCAGAAATTCTTTTTTTAAATCTTCAACGCAAGCGAGTAGCTGTGTAAGGATTTTTTAAAATCATAATTGATGAGTTAAATGCTTGTCCATGTCTTGCGTGTGAATTTTCTATTTGTTCTTTTGTTGCGCTTGTGTTTAATCTTTAAAACTTATCATTTAACACATCACCTCACATCTATTTTTATCTTTATCACCCTATAGTAAGAATTTTTTTGTGCAACATCTTTTTCTTTTTGCCTTTTTTCTTCTCTCTTCTCTCTTCCTCTCTCTCCTTTCCTCTCTCACCATTTTATCTCTTTGTCTTTCCCTGTATCTGTGCCCTCCACCTTTTTTCTCTCTCCTCCTTCAACCACATGACCCATGACCATTCCTTTTTCAACTTCCTCTTTTTGTTAACTGCTTTTCCTGGTCTCCCCTCTCCTCTATTTTTAACTTTAGGTTTATTTGTTTGTTTTTTCTTTACCCATTTGTCTTTTCTACCATTTGCCTTTCCAGTCCTACAGGACATTTTCCATTGCATTACTTTTATACGTCTTTTATACACATCTGGTCTTGATTCAGAGCTCCACAACCTTATTCAGTTTGTACAATGTACAATTTGTTTTGTTTGTATATTTATATTTATATCATCATCATCATCATCATCGTTTAACGTCCGCTTTCCATGCTAGCATGGGCTGGACGATCTGACTGAGGACTGGTGAACCAGTTGGCTACACTAGGCTCCAATCTGATTTGGTAGAGTTTCTACAGCTGGATGCCCTTCCTAACGCCAACCACTCCGAGAGTGTAGTGGGTGCTTTTACGTGCCACCGGCACGAAGGCCAGTCAGGCATTACTGGCAACAGCCATGCTCAAAATGGTGTATTTTACGTGCCACCTGCACAGGAGCCAGTCCAGCGGCACTGGCAACGATCTTGCTCGAATGTCTTTACACGTGCCAGGAAGGCGACGCTGGGCACAGGTGCCATCACGATTTCGCTTTCTTACCTGTGTCATATTCATATTTGTTTTTGTCACTGTCATCAATGTTCACTCACTATTCCTAGCGACTTTTTGCTGTTGACGCCACCAAATATGAACAATATTGTCATTAAAGGCATGAAACCTTAAACTTCTCTGCATCTTGATCTGAAACGTAAGATTTTTTTCTACCCTGATGGTGGAGGTTCGATTTATCCAATGCTTATTTGCATCCATTACTGGTTGCATATCTTGGTGAACTACATCTACCAACTTTATGATGGATCTCCAATTTGAACGTGTTCTACATCCAAATTTATAATATCTAATAACCTGATGGCTTATGAGGTGGGTGCTGAGAAGTTCATGACTTTGGGTAAAAGAAAATACAGGAGGATCAGTTAATTATGATCTTATTCAACATATTCCCCTCTCAGATTCACACACATATTGCAGCAGTCCTTTGATTTTTCTAAGCCCTGTAAAAGAACTCGGAAGATTGAGCTTCCAACCAAGCCAATCATGATACCCTTAAAGCCAGAAACTTTTCAGCAACCACTAGTGTATGTTTTTCCAAGCACCATTCATAACTGAGGGTCTCACTTCCTGATACATCCTGGTCATGTTAACCATAACATCTATAATTTGAACACATTCTACATCCAAATTTATGATATTTAGCAATCTGATGGTTTATGTACTGAGTAGTAAAATCAGCAATATGAGATTAGTATTGTAGTGGAAAGAAGCCCATGGTTGTTTGTACATGTGTGTGTGTGTGTGTGTATGTGGTAACTCAGTCTGCCTATCTATAACAACCAATTATTCCTCAAGTTGCATGCTATTAACTTGAAAAAGGAGAGGCATATTAAAGAATAATCCTGCAGATATGAAAATATGGGACAGTCACAACTCAAGTTTCATTCCAGTTACTCAACCAGAGGTGACCAGGTGCTAACCACTAAGAATAAATACATCTACTGCTGCAACTACTACTACTACTACTACTACTACTATATTGATGATTTTGTTCCACCAAGTATGTAAATCCCATTTATTAAAAAACACAGGAAATGGGAACGACAACTTTTTTTTTTTCCAAAGAGCATTGACTCTACAAGTGAATTAAGATGGCCTCAAATAAATACTGAAACTGCATTGAGGCTCATCTTTCTGAAAATTTATTTTTTCTTCCATGATGTTTGCCTTTAAGTTTTGATTTAATAAGACAGGACGTTCTGATCCTTGATCTAAAAATATTGACATGTTGTGACTTATTAGTCAAAAACCAAATATTTCATTGAATTTCATCTCAACTCTGCATGTGCGGTTGGTATTATATTTTAACAATCTCAAAAATAATATAAAGGAGAAAATGGGTCCCTGCAGAAATGAAACGAAGAATAATGAGGCATCGAATAAACATATTTAATTCAGAGATGCCGTCTACATAAAAAAAATATATAATAATAATTAAGATAGTATTAATATATTTAGTGTAATTAGTTAACTGGAAATAGTCATCACCATCATCATCATCGTTTGACATCCATTTTCCATGCTGGCATGAGTTGGAGGGGGTCAACCTTTTTGTTATATCTTTATTGAAAGAGGTTGCCTTTCTTTCAATTAATTTTGAAAATATTGAAGAATTTAGTTAAAATAAGTTTTTATTGCTAAGCTGATGTTTAGAACAAAAATTAACATGAAATTTTGATGGAAGGTTTTAAATTAGCTCATTTTAAATTATCAAATTTGCATCATTAAACCAGTGGCAGTCTCAGTAAGGTTGGTATTAAGGGGGTTAAGAGGATCAGGAAAGCTGCAGAGCTGTGTCAAGTTTCACTGTCAGCTTTGGCACAGCCTCCACAGCTGAATAGATAACCTTCTTAATACCAACCACTTTACAGAGTGTACTAGTGCTTTTTAAATGACACCAGCATTAGTGAGGTTACCAAGTAACTAGCAAGACATGAAAAAAAATAGAAAGAAAGAATTAAGTAATGAGAAAAAATAAAAGCAATATTAGGGAACTAAAGTGTCGCCGTCATATGAGAGGTAACTTTGGAGGTAAACTTTTGCCTCCATGGGTAATATCAGGAAATATGGCACACATAAAAGAATTTTTATTTAACTTTTATTACTAATTTTCAAAAGAAAAATATCTATTTCAACCCTTTAGCATTCAAATCAGCCACATCTGGCTTGAATATTCTACCAGTTTTATGATAAAACTGGCCAGATCTGGCCTCTCACACCTATTCTATAATGTCATTCTAAAATAAGTAATTACACCATGAAGATAATTCATGTTTAATTTGAAATAATGTGAATCAATAAGCATTACATTTGACAGAATAATATGAATGCTAAAAGGTTAAAATAAAATTAAAACAAATTTTTCGTTACATTATTTACAATGGACAGATGAGTGTCCTTACCTTGTTTGTTGTTACGACAACATTTTGGCTGATGTACTCTCCAGCCTTCATCAGGTGTTCTGGTGGAATTTCAAACCCAACCCTTTATTTGACTAATGGGGTACTCTGTTCTCATTCCTAAAGTATTCTTCTTTGCAGATGTTATTATTTTTTTTTTTTTGTTGATATTATTTTTCAAGTCCCTTCCTGGGAATGAACTCAGAATCCAAGAATTAGTAGCCCGTGTCTTATCCACTATGCTATATGCCTGTAGGCAATTATAGAGAGAATTTTGGGACTTATTGACTTAGTATTTTATCTTTTCTTAATACTGGTTCCCGTATTACATTCATATCTGTACTAGGTCTGCTTAGGAGGTTACTGTGTCCTAGCATATGTGCTATCTCTTTTAATTTTTGTATTTCAATTTTTGTATTATTTTGTATTTGTCTATTACTTTAACTTCATCCCACAGGGGAAGGTCGTCTCCATTTTTCCATATGCGATTGGCTATACCTGATTTTTCAGTATTCCCTCATGTTACATCTATCCCCTCATGTCACATTTATCCCCTCATGTCACATCTATCCCCTCATGTCACAATATCTCCTCATGTCACAGTAGAAGAACATCGTAAAACTATGACACAAGGGGATATTGAAAAATCGAGTATAGCCAATCTTGTATGGTAAAATGGAGACCACCTACCCCTGTGGGATGAAGTTTAAAGTAATAGACAGAGAACACCACTGGAAAATACAAAAATTAAAAGAGGCTACACATATGCTAGGACACAATAACCTCCTAGGCAGACCTAGTGCAGGTATGAATGTAATATGGGAACTGGTATTAAGAAAAGATAAAACATTAGGTTTATAAGCCCCAAAATTCACTCTATAATTGCCTGCAGACATATGGCATAGTGGATAAGAGCATGGGCTACTAACCCTAGGATTCTGAGTTCAATCCCAGACAGGGACTTGGGAAATAATATCAACAGAAAAAAATAACATCAACAAAAAAGAATACCTTAGGAATGAGAACAGAGTACCCCATTAGTCAAATAAAGGGTTGGGTTTGAAATTTCACCAGATCACTTGATGAAGGCTAGAGAGTAAGTACATTAGCTGAAACAATGTGGTAACAACAAACAAGGTGAGGACACCTATCCATCCATTGTAAATAAGGTACATAATTCCTCATCTCAAAAATATACATTAGTATTAAATTTTTCGCTTGTATTACTTGTTGCAAAACTACTCTATTATTTATGGCATTTCCTACTCCACCCCCTCTCTGTGGTTCTTCTTTCTCTCTCACTGTGTTCCAGTTCAAAGAAAGATCCATGACCCTTTACAAGGCTGTTGGGACTGGTGGAAGCGTTCAGACCAGATATCCTCCGACCAGAAATCTGGCCTAAATACTTGCAATAGATCGAACTCTGTTTTAAAGACATTCAAGGTGATGGTTTAAGTCTACCAGTCAAGTAGGCCATGGTGGAATTTGAACTCAGAATATAAAATGTTGGAACAAATATGGCAAGGTGCCCAGTCAAACATTCTTACAGTTCTGTCAATCCATAGTTTTTTAGCCTAAGAATCTTCTCCAGCAGAGCCAGAAATTACTTCTGTTCTGGACAATTGCTGGTTCTTTACAAGGTATATATGTGCTCCTCTGTATTTAAGGACAGATTTGGGACAGTCATCATCGTTGGCATCGTCATTGCCATCACCATCATTGTCGTTGTTGCCATCATCATCGTCATTTAACGTCTATTGTCCATGCTGGCATGGGTTGGACAGTTTGACCAGAGCTGTTAAGCTAGGGGTCTGCACCATAATCCACTCTGATTTGGCATGGTTTCTACAGTCAGATGCCCTTCCTAAAGCCAATCACTTTACAAAGTGTGCTGGGTACTTTTACATGGCACCACATGGGCACTTTTATGTGACACAACACTGGTGTTTTTATTGGTACTGCACGGATGCTTTTATGAGGTACTGCATGGGCGCTTTTATGTGGTGCCACACAGGTGATTTTACATGGCACCACATTGGTGCTTTTATGTGGCACCTCCCTGGGTGCTTTACATCACCAGCAGGATTGGTCTTAGCACTTTTGCTGCAGTGTACGTGCCTTCTAGAGTATGACCAGGCACCAGGTATCTCGGTTGCTTGTCGTCTTGCCTGAAAGGTTCAGCATCCTGAGGTTGTTCTTCAATATTGCATCCCATGTCTTCCTGGGTTTCCCACTTCCACATGTTCCATCCACTTTGAGAGATCAGCACTTCTTCATGGAGCTGTTAGCATCCACCCCCATCACATGACCAAACTAGTTCAGTCTTCTTTCTTGCACAAGCAGCCAATTCCTCTTATGCCTAACTTCTCTCACAGAACACTGGCACTCTGTCGAACATGTACACTTACATTACACATCCAGTGGAACACACTAGTCTCATTCCTTTCTAAGCTTCACATGTCTTCTACATTCAGGGCCTTCATCTCACTACCATGTAGAATTGTTAAGAATCTCAAACTAAAAGCGGGGAAAGAAACAACAATCCAACTAAATGTAGAAATTTGACATTCTGTATAATTCAAGGTCTCCCATGCTGGGGTTAATTTACTCCCAGGGAATAAATTTCACCTACCAAGGGAATAAATTTGCTAATTCTGGATTTGTATTTTTTTTTTTTTCAATTATAATTTTTTAAAAATTTGAAGTTGACATCAAAATTTGAAGTAGGAATATTTTGTTATTTTTAATGTTTGCCTCTATTAACTTAGAAATATTAGAGATGAAAGCAATATGGCAATAGTAGGCTGGATCAGACAGGTTGTCTTACCTTCGAATAGAATATACTGTGCTTCTGAATGTCATGTTAACATCCCCATAAAGGTTCTATTTTGGTAAATAGTAAATTGGGTGTTGTAATATTCATACCTTTACTAAGTTTTTCTTTTTTTTTTTTTTAATTGAACTGAAACTAATCTAATCAGTAATTAAAGGCATGTTATTAGATAATTGGAATCCATTGGAAAACTTCATTTTCATGAAACAATTTCAGGAGAAATTACATTGAGGGATTGTTTTGCTGATACCTTCTCCAAGTAACGTGGAGGATCAATGTTTTAACGCTTCAACACTGCAAACAAATCATCATCATCATCGTCGTTTAACGTCCGCTTTCCATGCTAGCATGGGTTGGACGATTTGACTGAGGACTGGTGAAACCAGATGGCTACACCAGGCTCCAATCTGATTTGGCAGAGTTTCTACAGCTGGATGCTCTTCCTAATGCCAACCACTCAGAGAGTGTAGTGGGTGCTTTTATGTGCCACCAGCACAAAGGCTAGTCAGGAGGTACTGGCAACAGCCATGCTCGAAATGATGTATTTTACGTGCCACCTGCACAGGAGCCAGTCCAGCTGTACTGGCAACGAACTCGCTCAAATGACTTTTCACGTGCCACTGGCACAAGTGCCAGGAAGGCGACGTTGGTAATGGTCACGCTCAAATGGTGCTATTTACGTGCCACTGGCACGAAAGCCAGACAGCTGGTGCTCTGGCAACAATCACGCTCAGACGGTGCTCTTAGTGATTTACTGTTACTGGTGCCAGATAACTGGAATCCCTTGGAAAACTTCATTTTCATGAAACAATTTCAGGAGAAAATATGCTTAGGGATCGTTTTGCTGATACCTTCTCCAAGTAACATGGAGGATCAATGTTTTAACACTGCAAACAAATGAAATCATAAGCTAAACAACATTCCTGCCATCAACGGCAATGACACTATGGTAGTTATGTACAGCTACAGTAACTAGACTTATTTAAGATAAGCTTTTTTACAAGAAGGCAGATGAACAAATCATTCCTTATTTGCAAAGGTTAATCAATTCTAAAAAGAAGGCTAGCATGCTATGACCATGCTTTTGAATAATTACATACATGCTTACAGAAATAGCTTTTCTATACTTAGATAGTTATCCCAATCGATGATGCACGGGAAGTCATAGCATTTTTTTTACCTAAAGACAAAGATATTTAGACAAAGACATTTAGATAAAGATTACTGAAGAATGGTTGTAAATTCCATGACGTTATTCTGGGTTCAGTACCTGGTCAGCAAAGACAGATCATCACGTGATAACTTAACCACTATCTCAGAATTAATTAACTTTATTAATTCAGCATAGACACACGCACACGCACACTATCAGACATTGAAGAGCGTAGCTCGAAACGTCAAAGACTTTCTGTATTCCCGAGCGTCATACTAATACATCCTTTTGTTACTTAGACCACCTGTCCTCGTCTGTTGTTGTTTTTTCGTATATTCTCCCATATACATATATACATACATACATACATACATGCACACACTAACAAACATATCACTAACACATGCACACATACTGACACATCACTGGCACACACATATACATAAACTATCACATACACTAACAAACATATACACACACATAATATGTACATACACACATACTTGCACTAACGTACACACACATACACATGATCGCTGCATTGTAAATTGCAGACAAAGCATTTTAAAAATACTTTTGCTTATGGGAAGGGTTTGTTGTGTGTGTGTGTGTGCGTGAGTGTGTGTGTACGTGAGTGTGTGTGCGTGCGTGCGTGCGTGCGTGTGTGTGTGTGTGTGTGTGTGTGTGTGTGTGTGTGTGTGTGTTTCTGAATAAGAGTTTCGCACTTTTAGTTCAAGGTTAACATGGAAAATTACAGAAAAAAAAATTTTTTAATTAAAGAAAGATAAAATTAGATTCTAGATAAATGTATATCTAATGAATAATCTTATAGTTAAATGAGTTAATTCACTTATATACACTGTTTTGAATATGTATGAAATTAAAAGAAAGGAAAAAGGAGTATTTTTCCATTTTACAATAATGAAATAGGGGCGCTTTCTAGAAACTGCTGCTGCTGCTGCTGTTGTTTGTGTTAAATATATATAAACGTCGTTTTAACTCCTACGTTTGTAAACTGATCACAAACAACAATATTGCAAACCACTATTGTCCCTGACGCATGACCTTGGTTTAGTATTCAGGTTCAACTTGATATTCTGGAAAATACAAAAACCACACATATATTTATCTTTCCCTTGAACCACGTTAAACTTTATTTGTTTGGCAAGTTATTTTTGCTTTAGTGGGGAAGTTTTTGTTTTTTTCCTATTTGATTTTCTTGTGATTTATTGTGACAAATTATATTTCGGCGTAAATCGTAATGTCATGAAAAGTTCTTCTGTATATTTTTTTTCTCCTCCAATCAAATTCATGTGATCAAGTATATTTCATTTATAACCGAACACCAGGAGAGAAAATAAAACAGTCAGCTGAAAGCTATTTTAGATATTTCAACACGCCTTTTTTTTTTTTTGTGTGACTACATTACAAATTTATAACATCGTCTCAAGGTCACCAAGAAAACTTGGTAAAAATTTACCGAGAATTTAACCTGCATTTAAACTAAAACATAATTTGATTATAAACATCTAGAACAATCTATACAAAAATTACACCAAACATCTCAGAGGATCAATAACAGTAAGTAGAACCTTGCTAATTGTTTATTTTTATTGCTGTAGTTTTAATTCAATTGAAAATATCTGTTTTCTTTTAAATGAATATCCGTATCATTTGATACTTCTGCCCAAACAGTCTGCCGTGCGGAGGTTAGAGATTTGAATGAAATAATTTTACTGCTTTGAATTAAGTCAAAATAGTGCCAGTCAGCAAAAACACCCGAAGGGGCAACGATTCGTTCTGTATTCAGCACTGAGTCTTTCAATAGCAAAGTCACTCACCTACAACTAGCCCAGTTCCACCAGCTTTAAATAGAGCAGACAAAACTAATTTATTCATGCTTTATCTATAAGTATTGTATTGTCGTTACAATTGAGAATATGAATTGCGTCAAGAACAAGTCTTAAATGAATACTTTACTGTAAAAGTTGTCCCCAATTTTGTACTTAATATTGTTTTTGTTTTTTTTATTTCTATCTAAATGTACATCTTTTAGAACATTGTCGTTTTATAACATTTGAATCTGTCTGATTTGGCAGGCACCATATTTTATTTATGTTTTATTTAGTGTGTTTTCTACCAAAACACTTTCAAACTTTGTATACTTGTATATTTTGTCTTATAGAACAGAGAAAAATTTTTATATTCGAAGTTATTTCATGTTAAAAGTTGTCGTATTTTGGTAGTTTCAACCAATCACTGACGTCTATTGAGGTGAAAACAGTTACTGCTATGGATTGTCAACAAAACGTTGTGCGGTGTAATGGGATCTTTTCCCTTGAATAAAATTAGTGCCGTTGTTTGTCAACAACAACTATCGGTGGTACTGTAATTTATGACATCGTTCGTGCGTTTGTACTGGTTTTAGCTTTAGGGTTCGGGTTTTAGAGTTAGGGTTAGGGTTATGAATATTTTTGCCAAATTTGGTGAAAATCTGTTCAATACACCGCCACAAATTTGGCAAAAATACTCATAACCTGCCGAAGCCGATCAGCACGCTTGCAGCATTACCGCAAGTGATGGTGAGGCTAAGGCATTGGAAAAGCCCAGATTTTGGCACGATGCCAGCAATTTCAAGGGAAGAGGTTAAGTCAGTTACATTGACCCTGGTCGTGGGCCGGGAACAGGGGGTGCACTTGCACCCCCTAAAATTTTTGTGGAGTGCAAAATCAAAATTTACACCCCTACATACTTTTCTCAGGTTTAGAAGACAGTGAGTTAAAAGTGATCTGTAAAAAGTACCTTGAATTAGGTTTCTTCTCAAAGAACATAAATAAATGAATAAATAAAACATGACCTTATTTGTAAAAAATTTGAGGCCTGGGTTTGCAAATTTCGTTCCCGAGCCAGTGACCTTGATATTCAACTGCTATTTATTTAATACAGTTCTTTATTTAAGAGATGAGGAATTATGTACATATTTACATTTGACGGATATTTGTCCTCATCTTGTTTGTTGTTAACATACTGTTTCAGCTGATATATCCACCAGCCTTCTTCAGGTGTCTTGGGGAAATTTCGAACCTGGGTTCTCATTCCTAAGATATTTTTCGATGTTATTATTATTATTATTCAGGTCACTGCCTGGAATCGAACTCGGAATCTTGGGGTTAGTAGCCTGCGCTCTTAACCACTACGCCATATGGTGTAGTGGTTAATAGTGCAGGCTACTAACCCCAAGATTCCGAGTTCAATTCGAGGCAGTGACCTGAATAATAATCATCATCATCATCATCATCATCATCATCGTTTAACGTCCGCTTTCTATGCTAGCATGGGTTGGACGATTTGACTGAGGACTGGTGAAACCGGATGGCAACACCAGGCTCCAATCTAAATTTGGCAGAGTTTCTACAGCTGGATGCCCTTCCTAACGCCAACCACTCAGAGAGTGTAGTAGGTGCTTTTACGTGTCACCTGCACGAAGGCCAGTCAGGCGATACTGGCAACGGCCACGCTTGAAATGGTGTCTTTTATGTGCCACTCGCACAAGCCAGTCCAGGGGCACTGGCAACGATCTCGCTCGAAAATCCTACGGAAGCCAGTCAGGCGGTACTGGCAACGGCCACGCTCAAAATGGTGCATCTTATGTGCCACCCGCACAAGAGCCAGTCCAGGGGCACTGGCAACGGTCTCGGTCAGTAGTCATCGCCTCGGTGAGGCCCAATGTACGAAGGTCTTGCCTCACCACCTCAGCCCAGGTCTTCCTGGGCCTACCTCTTCCACGGGTTCCCTCAGCTGTTAGGGTGTGGCACTTTTTCAGGCAGCTATCCTCATCCATTCTCACCACATGTCCATACCAGCGCAATCGTCTCTCTTGCACACCACAACTGATGCTTCTAATGTTCAGCTTTTCTCTCTAGATACTTAATAATAACATTGCAAAATATCTTAGGAATGAGAACCCAGGCGAAATTTCCCCAAGACACCTGATGAAGGCTGGAGGGTATATCAACCAAAATGTGTTAACAACAAACAAGATGGGGACAAATATCCGTCAAATGTAAATAATGTGGTTCTTATTTAATTGACCTCAAAGAGATGTAAAGTAAAGTCAATCTCGGTGGAATTTGAACTCAAAACGTAAAGACAGATGAAATGCCATTAAGCATTTTGCCAGGCAAATGCTTAGTGACATTTCTTCCTACTTTATGTTCTGAGTTCAAATGTCATTCAGGTCAACTTTGCACCTTTTCATCAGTTCAGGGTCTCTAAATAAGTACGAGTTGAGCACTGGGGTCGATGTAATCAGTTTAAACACCCCCTCCCCGAAATTGCTGGTCTCTTGCCAAAATTTGAAACCTATATTATAACTAGTTATAAGGCAACGAGCTGGCAGAGTCATTAGCACATCGGAAAAATTGCTTAGCAGCATTTCTCCCAGCTCTTTACATTCTGAGTTCAAATTCCGCCCAAGATCGCCTTTGCATTTCCTCCTTCTGCGATCAACAAAATATGCACCAGTTGAGTACTAGATTCAATTTTTTATCAACTAGCCACCACTACCACCACAGACAAATTTCAGGACTTGTGCCTATGATAGAAAGAATATTATTACTGCCTATGAAGGCACCAATCAGGCAGAATCATTGGAGTGTCAGAAAAACTGTTTTTCAGTATTTGTTTCACCTCTTTACATTTTCAGTTTAAAACCCAGAGGTCAACTTTGTCTTTTGTTTTTACTGGGTCAATAAAATAAAGGGCAATCCATAAAATATTTTTTATTTCTTTAATTCTTTTCAGTTGAATCGCTTATGTTTGTATGTAGTTTTTGTGTATGTGTATACATATACATATACACACATAAACACCTACATACAGACACAAAAAAAATACATATACATAAACAATTCAACTGAAAAAAATGACAGAAATAAAAAAATTTTCACGGAAATTGCCGAATAAAGCACCAATCAAGGACGATTTGACTGAGGACTGGTGAAACCGGATGGCAACACCAGACTCCAATCTGATTTGGCAGAGTTTCTACAGCTGGATGCCCTTCCTAACGCCAACCACTCCGAGAGTGTAGTGGGTGCTTTTATGTGTCACCCGCATGAAGGCCAGTCAGGCGGTACTGGCAACGACCACGCTCAAAATGGTGTATTTTATGTGTCACCCGCACAAGAGCTAGTCCAGGGGCACTGGCAACGATCTCGCTCGAAAATCCTACGAAGGCCACTTCCAGCAAATTAAAAACCGTTTTATTTTCTGTTGCAGTCAGGAGGAATGCAGTGCCTATGACTTCTTTACAGGACCCTGAGACTGGTAGGAAAGTGGGAGGGATGAAGGTATCTTCAAACTGGAGACATAGCCTGAACATTTGCATCAGAATGGACCTTGTTAAAGGCACCCATGGCACTAACTGGGAGTGTTAAATCAAGCAACAGATTATACATTTGACACTGGTGGCCCCCTCACAATTTTCAACTTAGCTGATGGATTTCTATCACTACTTTTACAGACTGTCAGGGATCCATAGACTGCAAGTTAGGAATATAGAGTTTCTTTAATTGACTTTAGCTCCTCCGGTTGGCATTATCTTTATTTATGTTTTGTGCTGTTGTAACACTCTGGAGGTGTGGAGGCGCAATGGCCCAGTGGTTAGGGCAGCAGACTCGCGGTTTCGATTCCCAGACCGGGCGTCGTGAGTGTTTATTGAGGGAAAACACGAGGCTCCGGCAGGGAATGATGGAGAACCCTGCCGTACTCTTTCACCACAACTTTCTCTCACTCTTACTTCCTGTTTCTGTTGTGCCTGTAATTCAAAGGGTCAGCCTTGCCACACTGTGTCACGCTGAATATCCCCAAGAACTACGTTAAGGGTACACGTGTCTGTGGAGTGCTCAGCCACTTGCATGTTAATTTCACGAGCAGGCTGTTCCGTTGATCGGATCAACTGGAACCCTCAACGTCATAAGCGACGGAGTGCCAACAACAACAACACTCTGGAGGACCGAGTCTACAGGTTGTTTCCCTCCATTCCTTCACTCTCTCTCTCTTTCTTTCCCTCTCTCTCTTTCTTTCCCTCTCTCTCCCACTAAAAAGATTTTGTTCATTATGCAAATAATATAAACATTACTTTTATGTTAATATTGATTTCAAAGGGCGGCGAGCTGGCAGAATCATTAGCACGCCAGGCGAAATGCTTAGTTGTCTGCCATTACATTCTGAGTTCAAATCCACCAAGGTTGACTTTGCCTTTCATCTTTTCAGGGTTGATTAAATAAGTACCAGTTACGCACTGGGGTCGATATAATCGACTTAATCCGTTTGTCTGTCCTTGTTTGTCCCCTCTATGTTTAGCCCCCTGTAAGCAATAAAGAAATAAATATTGATTTCAAATTTTGGCACAAGATCAGTAGTTTGGAGGAGTGGGTAAGCTGATTACATCAACCCACCCCAACCTTTGGGTTGGCTGGTGCCCATTCTCCTTTGCTATCATGAAGCCTTTTTGGAGCTGGATTTTCTATGGGGAGCATGCCCTTGCTCACCCCCAAACTCAGTTTCTAGACATGAGTGGTCCTGAGACCAAGGCCTCTACCATGATTTTCAAGAAATGTGGTGGAAAAATAGCTCAGGAAGGCAGGGACGCTACTCCCTGAGACCCCTTTCAGAGCCCCTCTACCATTATGTTAACATTACTATTTCTATTAAGGTAAGCTAGCAAAATCATTAGCATGCCAGGAAAAATGCTTGGCAGCATTTTGTCCATTCTGAGTTCAAATCCACTGAGGTCAACTTTGCCTTTCATCCTTTCAGAGTTGATTAAATAAGTACCAGTTACACACTGGGATTGATGTGATCGACTTAATCCTTTTGTTTGTCCTTGTTTGTCCATTCTATATTTAGCCCCCTGTGGGCAATAAAGAAAAAAATGTTGATTTCAAATTTTGGCACTAGATCCGTAGTTTGGAGGAGCAGGTAAGTTATGTTCCAAGTTCTAATTCAATCAAGGTTCACTTTGCCTTTCGTCCTTTCAGGGTTGATATAATCAATTTAATCCCGCCTCTGAAATTGCTAGTCTTGTGCGAAAATTTGAAACCAATATTTAATGTTATGAACACTACAACCTCTTGTCATTTCTATTTTAAACAGGAAAGCATCATGAATGAGAATGAATCGCAATCCAATGAGAGAACCTTTACTGAAGACTTAAGCATGAACACCTTGGAAGACAATCCAGAATACAGATTTCAGAATGCTTGCTGTCTTCATACACTTTCCAGAAAAATTTTTAGATGTCTATTTTCCCTAAAAAGAATTTCTTCAAATGCACAAAAATATGTTATTTGGATTTTGATAATTATACTGTCTCTGTCTGGTGGACTTTATTTGCGATGCTATGTTTTCCAGAAAAGATCTATGGTTCTCTTACCATCAGATATTTCTGTTGTAGACACAATTCTGCCTCTCTTTTGCTCCAGTTTATCAATTTGCTATAAAGGAAACAAAATTAAAGCTTATGTTTTACCAAGGAAGCCTGAACTTAACAAAGCACAAGTCCAACACAACTATACAGTTAGATTTATCTTGAAGGAAGAAAATGAGAAAATATGGCCCATAAATTTACAACAAAATTCTTCTTTATCAATGAGATTGTGTAGTGAAGGACTATCAGAGATTGGTTTAATTACAAGCAAAGAAAACTTTGAGAAATGGGAATCGGAGAAAGGATGCAGTCGGTGTTTGCAGCGTTTTACTATCGGTTCTACTTGCATGAAATTCAAGTTGTCACAACCAGCTGCTAATATGCACTATATTGTTTTCAGAAGTATTGGAAAGGGATCACTTATTAAGGCAGATATTTCCCTGAAAAGAACATTGTATAAAATTCAAGGAAGCAATTTTCCTATTAAAAAGTACAACAACTGTTTTAAAATACCAGTGAAAATGCAATCATCCGAATATATTTTATTGCAATTTCTGTCAAAACAATGGGAGTTTATTTCATTAACAGTAGAATACAATACTAGAAATTATATATTTATCATATTCTTTCTTGTTCTACCATGTTTTTTGGGGTCATTGGTTTTTTCTATGACAGAGCGGTTACTTAATAACTATTCTGATGAAGATTTAGAAGACATTGAAGATAATACAAGCACGTTGTCAGTTATTGAGTACATTGGCTCAACTAATCCACCATCATACGATACCCTCTTCCCTGAAAATGACCCTAACACACTACCATCTTACCAAAAATGTGCTGAAATCGGTATCCCAAAAACATCTTGAACAAAATGGATTATGGACGCCTTTATTTATTTATATATTTATTCATTCAGGCATGATACTGAATATATTTTTTCACTCAAAATAAAAATAAAAAGATGATATTTAAAAACAAATTAAAAAACATAGCATCAGGGATCACTTATGAAAGCTATATATATATATATATATATATATATATATATATATTATTTTGCTTAAAAGAGTTCCAACACTGTCTGTTTTTTATGTTTTATTTATATTCCTGCAGAACTAATGTGGGGTATAGAATATGGAATATACAATATATAATATGATATACAATATGGTGCCATCCATTTTTATTTTATTTTATTTTATATTGTATATTGTATGTCATATTATATATTGTATATTCCATATTCTATACCCCACATTAGTTCTGCAGGAATATAAATAAAACATAAAAAACAGACAGTGTTGGAACTCTTTTAAGCAAAATAATATATTCCTCTATACACAATCATACAAAAAAACCCACCTTTTTTGTATTTATTTTTACTCGCATATATATATATATATATATATATATATATATATATATATATATAAAAAGAATATACATGTATATTCTTTTACTTGTTTCAGCCATTGGAATGTGGCCATACTTGACCATTGCGTTGAACAGTTTATTCGAACAAATCGATACTTTGTACTTATTCTGTTGGTCTCTTGTGCAAGACTGCTAAGTTACGCGAACATAAATAAATGAACAGTGGTTGTAAGTGGTAGGTGGACAAACACACACACATATCCACAACAAGCTTCCACACAAACACCATCTATTAAATTCACTCACAAGACATTGGGCAGTCTGAGATTATCATACAAGTCACTTACTCCAGTGCTATGCAGTGGGGTTGAACATGAAATCACATGGTTGCTATGTGAAATTCTTAACCATATACCCATGCCTGCACCTATATATATATATATATATATATATATATATATATATATATTGGGAGAATTCACAAAAAAACAACAGACGAAGACAGGTGGTGTCGAAAACAAATAGATGTATTAGTATAACTCTCGGGAATTGAGGAAGTCTTTAAAGTTTTGAGCCAATGCTCTTCTACAGAAAGGAACATGGAAAGAAACAAGGAGAGAAAAAAAATGTGTGTAGTGGTCAGCGATCTATCATGGCGAATGTATGTATGTATATATATATATATATATATATATATATATATATATATATATACACACATACATAGTCAATTCAAATAAACAAACAACAAAATTAACAATAACAAACAACACGAGGACATGCATAAAGAATGTATTAGTTTGATGCTCAATAAAAAGAGACAGTTTTTGACATTTCAAGCATAGCTCTTCATCGGGAAGGAGAAAGGGAAAAGTCCAAAGAGGGAACAGAAATTACCAACGCCATGTGTGTAGTTATATATATATATATATATATATATATATATATATATATATATATATGTAATTTATGTACTGATGAACAAAAGATGCAGCTTACTTCACAGTTTTGCTGTATTGATTGAGAAACCAGTGGTTTAGCGTTAAGTTAAATGTTTTTAAGAGATTAATTTTGAAAGCTGCATTTCCTCGCTTTTGGTAAATATGTTGCTTATTTTTTGGTAGTTTTTGACTTATTTAGTCCCTCTAAGCGTGAGGCATTACTATATAGTTAATGCCCTTATATAAATTATATATATTTATGGGGAAAAAAAAACGATGAGTTTTTTTCATTATGAGGTTTTTTCCACGCTGACTACTTGATAAATTCTTATAAAGATTTTATCTTATATTATATATATATATAAAGTAGAAAGGCAGACTAACAATAACAGATATAAGGAATGTGAAAAGTTCCATATACAATTTACATGATGTAATCAAGTCTCATCTTTAGAGCTGTTTTGAATAATCGATGACTGGTTGATATAACCATACATATTATGCAATGAATCTATAAAACATTCGTTGGTTACCAATTCAATGAAAGCAGCAATTAAAAAGCTTAACAGGAATATTTTTCTGTTATCTCACTGTTTCTTACAATTCATTAGCACTTAACGTACAACAACAAAAAAAAACACATTCAGCACTCAATATTTTACCTCATTGCTTAACACAAAACCAATGCAAAATCAAATGATTATTTATAACAGTGAACTAACTGATATTTATGGATGGTGATTCTAAATTACTGTCATATTGCCGTATTAACCCTTTAACATTTAAACCAGCCATTCTACTTATATATTCAAATGGAACAGATCCAATTTCTCACACCTATGCCACAATGTCATTCTTTTTTTTTTTTTTTTTAAATCATATTGAAAAGACAAAACTATGAGATAATGCATGGTTATTTCAAAACAATGTGAATAAACAAGCATTTCATTTGACAGAATAAACTGAATGCTGAAGGACAAAAACCATTCAGCATAAAATACACAAATCAAAATCACAATGAACTTCCTTCTGGATGAGAGATTGGGAAAATTATAATGTAACATTGATTTATGTTTGAGATTTGTAAAAAAAAAAAAAAATTAAATAAATAAATCTATTTTTTACTTTTTAATTCATGTTATTTTTATATTTTAATTCATTTTGCATTTTTATTTGCTCATATTTTCACTCATTCTTTAAAATCGTTCTGTTTTGATGGGGTTTTTTCTGTGGCATCTTTTATGGTACATTTTTATGGAAACCTTATTGTGAATTTCATATTAAACCTACGTGTGGAATATAATATATAGACTTTTATGGTGTTTTCTTTTAGTCAGTCCTCTGTAACTTGGTTAACATGCAATTTAGAGTTCTAAAAAGTATAAGCAAATTGCAATAGAAGCAAAAAGTGGTGGCAGTGACATTCCATAGATTCAAAAAGTGAATAAAGAATTCCTTCAATATGTTGTGTCCACAGGCACCAGATACTTACTTCGGATCTTTTTTAAAACGGGGGCCACATTTTTCATTAACGAAACACTTTGAAACTTGGATCACTGGTAGAATGTGTCATATAAAACATCTTTTTCTCTTAGTCTTCTTAAAAAAAAAGAAATCTATAAATTATTCCATGTTAAAGTTGTATTTCTGTAATTTCAACCAATCACTGACGTCCATTCAGCCGATATACATTAAGTGCCGACTACATAAACAAACGATTCTGAAACAATTAACCCTAACCCTAACCCTAGGGTTAGAGTTAGGGTTAGGGTTAGGGTTAAAGCAAATTTAAAATGAAAAAAGCAAATAAAACGAAGAATCGTTTGTTTATGTAGTCGGCACTTAATGTATATCGGCTGAATGGACGTCAGTGATTGGTTGAAATTATCGAAATCAGACAATTTTTTACATGAAATAAATTCGAATACAAAAATATTTTTCTGTTCTATAACACAAAATAGATAAGTATACGAAGTTTGAAAGTCTTTCGGTACCAAAAGCACTACGTAAAACATTAATGAAAAATGTGGCCCCCGTTTTAAAAAAGATCCCTTACTTCTGATGATATGTTGAGTATTTTCAGAAATAACAGTTCTATTCCCACATACTAAAACCTGACGACTAATCGACCATTCACTCAATTTCATTGATCCAAACAATGACAGCATTGTCACACAGGTTGCAGAAGGGCAATGGATGCTGACCAAGAAGATATTTTGGCAACAAAGTGGGACGTGTAATGGATTATTGACATCATATTTTCATGAGTATGTATGGCATAACAAATATAGAGATTGTGAAAAACGAATCTCACACAACCTCACTTTTATGTACATATAGATATGCATAGAGAATGTTCAACATAAATGTGAATGTTTCCGAATTATAAAACATACGTACAGTTTTCATATTATAAAATATATGTACATTCTATTATTGATCATGTCACACATATTTTTATATAAAATTATAGGATATCCGTCGTCCCTTCCAGTCAATTTACTTTAATTATTTTTTTCTTTTTTTTTTCTTTTAGAACACTAAACTACTTGTTAACTATAAAATCTAACCATTGGTAATTTTTATCTTCTTCAAATTTTTTTCTCATACTTTCTTCCTAGAACAAAACTATTTCTGCTACTCCCCCCCCCCCATTACATTCTTCACAGGCAATTTCTCTTTCTTTTTAATTACAATCTTAATACAGATGTGGAACTAAAGGTAACTTTCACAGTGATCTGATTCCACTCTCTGATTTCGATTCTTTTATTGATGTCATTTCAGAAAATATGAACATCACAACTACTGTTTCCTCTCCTAAATAATATAGGCTCACTTAATGTAGACAAAAGATGCAAATCCATAAAAAATTTTAAAAAATAATAAAGTAATACTAATTTAAAACCTCTCTTAAAAGGTCAAACTAAATATACTAATACCAATAAAGTTACATTTTATAAAGGTTAAATTCAAATTGATTTAGAATTTTTGCTTGCATGTTCAAAAAGGTTACACAGAGGGAATACAAAAATATGTGAACATAACTGTTCTAAAATTAATATAATGTCACAAGAAAACCAATCAGTGTGTTGACATATAATACGAGAGGCATCAAAAGGTTGGCAAGAAATATCAGTGAAGGAACAAATATTTATTTCTTTATTGCCCACAGGGAGCTAAACATAGAGGGGTCAGACAAAGAGATTAAGTCAATTACATTGACCCCAGTGCGTAACTGGTACTTATTTAATTGACCCCGAAAGGATGAAAGGTAAAGTTGACCTCAGCAGAATTTGAACTCAGAATGCAATGGCAGACGAAATACCACTAAGCATTTCACCCAGCGTGGTAATGATTCTGCCAGCTCACTGCCCTAATCAAAGAACTAATATTGTTTTAATTATTTTGGTTCATTTCTTTTTTTCTAAATATATTCCAGTGTTAATTACAGATGATGGGTAGTGAAAGCGCATGGCCTAGTAATTTTTTTTTTTTTTTTTTTTTGCTGGCACTCTGTGGCTTACGTCAAGGGTTCCAGTTGATCCGATCAACGAAACAGCCTGCTCGTGAAATTAACGTGCAAGTGGCTGAGCACTCAACAGACATGTGTACCCTTAACGTAGTTCTCGGGGATCTTCAGCGTGACACAGTGTGACAAGGCTGACCCTTTGAATTACAGGCCCAACAGAAACAGGAAGTGAGAGTGAGAGAAAGTTGTGGTGAAAGAGTACAGCAGGGTTCGCCACCATCCCCTGCTGGAGCCTCATGGAGCTTTAGGTGTTTTCGCTCAATAAACACTCACAACGCCCGGTCTGGGAATCGAAACTGCGATCCTATGACCGCGAGTCCACTGCCCTAACCACTGGGCCATTGCGTCTCCACGGCCTAGTAGTTAGGGTATTGCATTCATGATTTTGATTCTCAGACTATCTTTGCATTATGTTCTTGAGCAAAACACTTCACTTCATGTTGCTCCAGTTTACTCAAAGCTGTGAATAGGCAGTCTCATGATGGATTGGCTTACAAGTGGGGAGCTGAAAAGTTCTTGACTTTGAGGGTATTGTGAAAGGCCTGGCTGGAAGTCCAACCTTCCGAGTTGTTTTACAGGGCTTAGAAAAACTGAAGGACCACCTCAATAAGTGTGTGAATCTGAGAAGAGAATATGTTGAATAAAATTGTAATTAACTGATCATCCTGTATTTTCTTTCACTCAAAGCCAGGAACTTTTCAGCACCCCCTCATACAAGAGTGAGATGATGACTCAGAAAAATCACCAAAACGGAGGTCTCACAAGCCATGTTTTGTATTCAGCAATTGATAGGATAAGTAGTACAGTTCATACTGTGAATCCTGACTGGTTGGGATTGGTTGTTCAACCATATCGAAGGATTATTATTACTATTATTATTATACTGATAGTTTGGGTTGGTGAGTTAGTATTACAGAAAAATGTAACCTTAATAATAGTGATTTGGCTATTTCAGTTAGTGAAATAGGAACTAAAACCATTTTTTTTTTTTAATGTGTATGTTCAAAGTTCATGGATGCCAAAATAGCTTTCCAGAGAATGTTCAACATAAATTTTCACAATAAAACAGTTGAAATTATAGTGTCAATCTAAATGCAAAAGTGTTGTTTATATATTTAGTCTTTACTATCTCATTTTGTGTGTTTTGCAACAATTATTACAAAAATTTAAGGCAAAATAAACAGGAAAAGGAATCAGTAAATGTTGATATATATTCAAAGTTGTCTTTATATGAAGGAAGTAAAGCAATGGTTTGATAGAATCATCATAAAAACTCCAATATTTACTGTATTTTTACCAGTTCTCTAACATCCTGAATGGATTTACAAATCCATTGAAGATAACTTTGCCTTTCATTATTTTGGTATCAAGAACTGGGCTCAATAGAATTGAGAAGTCCTTCTGTCACCAAAATTTCTGGCCTTGGGCCTAAACCAGAAATGATTATAAAAACAAGCTATTCAAAGTGCTTTTTTGGTTAGGAAGATCTTTAAAATAATGTTTCATAATTCATCAATGAAAAAAAATGACCATTAAGATACTTGGAAACAGCTTGCTTGTGTGAGTGCAGTCAGTTGAAAACTTCAGACATCAGTAGGTTTCAAAAGATCATCAGGAAAGGATGCACACTGTTTTGGGGCCTTCCTCTACACAGCTTTATAGATACACACACACACACTAATGTGAAGCCAAGCCCCCAATTACTGGATTGACTCATTAGTATTCAATCTTAAGTCCATTTCAAGATCATCACCACCATTCAAATTGAGCCATAAAGCTCTGACTTGCTATATAGGCAAACAGGTACCTGCCTCACACCTGCACATCACCTCTCCAGCGAGGTGTCATCATCCTTTTTAAGCCACATCCAAGGGATGGCTCTCTCAACTGGATTTCTTTCAGTCAAAATTATAATGTAACTTCCAGATATTTGGGTCCACAACCTACTTACTCAGCAACTCAATCCCTGTGTCCTTTCACCCAGAGAAATAAATGTAACACATCATGTTGTGCTTGTGAGTAGGTTTGAATCTTTGGGCATCTGTTGTAACAGGATGTTGTAATTCACTAACATTATTCAACCAGCATGCCATAAAAAAAGAACAGCAGCTTTACTGAAGATTGCCAAAAAGATATAAAAGCAAATAAATAATAAACTGTATAAAGAATGAATCACACAACTTTATACAATAGTGACAGATAGCAGTTCAACTTCTGAAACACTATCAAGCAATGCAATAATGAACATGTGTCACCTATGCCCAAAGACATATGAAACTGTCTTTGAAGTGCCACATGAAAGATCAATGGCCTTTGTCCTCAGACTATCATTGCATTATTTTCTTGAGCAAAACACTTCACCTCATGTTGTCCCAGTTTACTCAAAGCTGTAAATAGGCAGTTTCATGATGGATTGGCTTACAAGTGGGGAACTGAAAAGTTCTTGGCTTTAAGGGTATTGTGAAAGGCCTGGCTGGAAGTCCAACTTTCCAAGTTGTTTTATAGGGCTTAGAAAAACTGAAGGACCACCTCAATAATTGTGTGAATCTGAGAAGAGAATATATTGAATAAAATTGTAATTAACTGATCATCCTGTATTTTCTTTCACTCAAAGCCAGGAACTTTTCAGCACCCCCTCATACAAGAGTGAGATGATGACTCAGAAAAATCACCAAAACGGAGGTCTCGCAAGCCATGTTTTGTATTCAGCAATTGAGAGGATAAGTAGTACAGTTCATACTGTGAATCTTGACTGGTTGGGATTGGTTGTTCAACCATATCGAAGGATTATTATTATTACTATTATTATTATGCTGACAGGTTGGGTAGGTGAGTTAGTATTACAGAAAAATGTAACCTTAATAATAGTGATTCAGCTATTTCAGTTAGTGAAATAGGAACTAAAACCATTTTTGTTTTAATGTGTATGAACATTGTTTGGTGGTAATCATTCATTTGACCACCAGTGGTACAAATAAAGTTTTACTTTATTATATCTTTCATTTTTCATACAATATCTGATCAATTCTACATGTCTTATATTATTTGAATTTATCAAAATAAACTATATATTTTCAGACACAATGAATGTGTCATTGTTCTACAGGAATCAGGGAGCATCACCATCTGAAGATTCAGGCAGAAGACAACATTTCTGAATATTCACACAAAAAAAAATAATAATAAGGTAAAGATATCTTCTGGAATCATACCAACACATAAGGGCTAGTTTCCTGGTTCCATGGCATATAAATTCCCCACCCGGACAAGACAACGATCTGTCGCAAGATTACTCATTTTTGCCAGCTGAGAGAACTAGATCAATATGAAATGAAGTGTTTTGCTCAAGAACATAACATGTCGACTGGTTCAGGAATTGAAACAACCAACTTATGATCATGAGTCCAACACACTAATGACTAAACCATGCAGAAGCCTGGTATTTGTTGGCAAACTATACTTATTTGTAGGTGATGGTTGTACAATGGGATGGTAGTGTACCAAAAATTTTAATGCTGCATGTGATAGCAGGTTAGCTAGTTGTAATGGTGGTGGTGACGGCAGCGGTGGCAGTGATGGTGGTATTTAAGGCAATTCTTGTCTCATTGTATTGCAAAGACATTTTAACCTTTGGCTAGTTTGGCTTTGGGCTAAAATGTCAAATTCTTTGCAGCTGTGACAGTTGCAGCATCGATAGTCAACTGCTAAGAAATGAATGCTGTAACTTTGCTTATATCATGAACCTAATGAGACAGATGTCACAAAGGCCAATCAGAATTTTTACATATATATCATCATTATCATTTAATGTCCATTTTGTTAACCTTATAAAATACAGGTACTATAGATGTAATACAATAAAATACTGTACAATAAAATACTGAGAAGCAGTATTCCAGTTTAAATACACTCAAAACTTCCTTTTAATGACAATAAGTTAAGACAAGATCTCTTGACTCTAATTCACAACACATTTTCTCTTATTTATTTATATTTTGGTGGGTGGCTGGCTGGGTGAGTGCTGATTGCATGAGAGTTTCAGTTATTTGAGTGCCAGATAAGAGGGAGTTTAATTTTCCATGTTGGCATGGGTTGGACAGTGTGACAGGGGCTGACTAGACAGAAGACTGCACCAAGCTTCACCGTCTGATTTGGCAGGGGTTTTTACAGACGGCTGTCCATCCTAACACCAACCACCTATCAACCTTTTACAAGTGTGTGTGTGTGTGCGCGTGCGTGTATGTGTATGTGTGTGTGTCTTTGTGCTTGTGTTTGTCCCTCTCCTCGCTGCTTGACATCCAGCATGGGCTTGTTTATGTCCCTTTAACTTAACAGTTCAGAAAAAAGAGACCAACTGAATAAGTACAAAGCTTTAAAATATGAATAAGTTCTGGGACTGATTTGTTTGACTAAACTCAAGTTGATGCTTCAGTATTTCCATGGTTGAATGATTGAAATGATTAACAAGAAAACTAAATATGTTACCGCTTATAACCATTCTTTGAAGAAGGCACACAAGAATCCTTCACTAACTGTCTTCCTTAAATAATTACAGAGCCTTTAAAAAAAATTTTCCTTGTGAAATCGTTCTTGTATTAAACAAAATGATATTTATTCCATCTCTTACATCCTGAGTTCAAATCCTTTTGGGATTGGTAAAATTAAGTACCAGTCATGTACCAGGGTCAATAGAATCAACTAACCCTCAAAATTGCCTGCTTTGTGACTTAATTAGAAGTAGTTATTATTACTGATTCCAGTCTGATTACCATGAGATTTTGTGTCTTATATTTTCTTTTTTTTTTATTTGTTTCAGTCAATGAACTGCAGCCATGCTGGAGCACTACATTGAAGGGTTTAATTTAACAAATTGACCCCTGTACATTTTCTTTTAAGCTCAGCACTTATTCTATTGTTACCTCTTGCGAAACTACCTAAGTAACAAACCAACACTGGTTGTCAAGTGGTGGTGGGGTACACACACACACACACACACACACACAGACGAACTTTCTTCAATTTCCATGTATCAAATTCACTCACAAAGCTTTGGTCAGCCCAGGGCCAACCATAATGGAAGATACGTACCCAAAGTACCAAGCAATGGGACTGAACCTAAAACTTTGTGGTTTCCCTTAAGTTTCGCTAATTTCTTTGTTGTTTCTGCCCGACTAATAACCTGTGTACAACTATATTTTTGTCGACAATTTTATAGAGAAACAGAGCTGTAACGTCGAAGCTACGTTGAATGGTGGGGGAGGCTAATGTTAATTGTTCAACAGAGCTGGATCTGAATTGAAATATTGTGGTTTTAAAAAAGATAATCTTTAATTTTACTTCGTTTTGTATTTGGTTTGTAAGATACTTTATGTGAATTCGTGTGTTGAAATTAATTTTGTTGTGTCTAGGATGAGTCATTACGTCAACATTAATAACACACACACACCGGTTCAATTCCATTCCTTTATTATTAGTCTAACTAATTGATCGTTTGTTTAACAAATGAACAACTGTTAAACAAACGATTAAGCTAGATAGGTATTTAAACAATTAACTAATTAACAGAGTGGAATTGAACCAGCGTGTGTGTTAGTTAATAATATTGGCGTTTTGATTTAAACACAAGACCTGAAATTTAAAGGGCAAGCTGTTGTTGTTGTTGGCACTCCGTCGCTGACGACGTCGAGGGTTCTAGTCGATCCGATCAACGGAACAGCCTGCTCGTGAAATTAACGTGCAAGTGGCTGAGCACTCCACAGACACGTGTACCCTTAACGTAGTTCTCGGGGATATTCAGCGTGACACAGTGTGACAAAGCTGATTCTTTGAATTACAGGCACAGCAGAAACAGGAAGAAAGAGTGAGAGAAAGTTGTGGTGGTAGAGTACAGCAGGGTTCGCCACCATCCCCTGCCGGAGTCTCGTGGAGCTTCAGGTGTTTTCGCTCAATAAACACTCAACGCCCGGTCTGGGAATCGAAACCGCGATCCTATGACTGCGAGTTCGCTGCCCTGACCACTGGGCCATTGCACCCTCACTAAAGGAAAGGTTGGGTAGTCGCTACCGTCGATCACCAGTACAAGAACCGTATTTTATTTTATCGATTATGAAAAGATGAACGGATGAAAGGCAACGTTGGTCTCAGTGGGTTTTGAGTTCAGAACATGAAAGAGACAGAAGAAATATCGCAAGACATATATATATTCCGAAAGCTCCAGTAAACTACTCCGGCTCATCGCTGTCGGCATTACTATCTTCTTAACGGAAGCAAGTGAGAGGGGGAGTGAGAGGATGTTTAGAGAGAGCGGGATTGAAGGGAAGGAGTGGTAACAATTCGACAATAGGTTCACGAGACAACAGTAACGTCATAGCAACAAACATCACCGCTGTCGCCATAGTAATCAAAAACATTGACGTCATAACGCTCTCCTTACGACATTTACGTCAGACAAATGACGTACGGATAAGAAATTCTGCTCAGTCATTTGTACTTCCAACAGAAACAACAAGAACAACTACTACAACGACAACGAAATCACAATAGAAAAATAGTAAAACAGAAGAATTTATAATTCGTTGTAATAATGATAGAGAAACAAGGTAGTCACGGGGTTTTAGTTTAGCTCAGTAAGAAGAAAGCGAGAACGACACTGGATTTTTGGATGTTAAGCCTCAAATCACGCAAAGAAAAAAAATAGCAGAAGATATAACGTCAGCATTTTCCGATCTATCGAATGAGGGAGATGACGTAAATACGAGGTAAATATGCCCAGAATGTATCCGAAAAATGGCAGAAGGTAAAGTGGTCGGGAAAGAGATGGAATTGTGGAGGTAAAGGAACCCAGAGGCCTGACACGCAAAAGTTTGGGGAAAGACTTCCGCCCCCACCCTATTTTCTCCCAAATTTGTTTATTTCTGTAATTTTTTTTTTTTTTTGCCAAAAATCCCCGTTTTCGGATACAGAAAATTGCCAAAAATCGGCATTGTGAAATTTTTTCCCCTCTTCCTCCCCACCCCCAACTTCTTCAATTTTGACTTTTTTCCCCAACACTAACCCTAAAACCGTAACCGTAAGTACATAAGTGTTTTGAAATTTTTGTCCGAATCATGATGTCCGTATTTTTCCGCATATTTTGAAAAAAAAAAAAAAAAAAAAAAAAAATTCTGAAAAAGGTTTAAAATGAAGGAAATGCGGGGGTGGTAATTTAGAAATGTCGATTTTTGCCAATTTTAATGAAGATTCGTATTCCCCGTGGCCGAAAAGTGGGGTTTGTGTCGAAAAAAAAAAAAAAAATTTTAAGGGTGTTTTGAGGTGGGGGCGAAGTCTTGCCAAGTTTGGCAACGCCAAGACCAACGAAAGCCGAAAAGACATGACAAGTCAGCTGATAATCTAACAACAGCCACAACGACCATAAAGTGAACAAGAACAACCTTGACGACTATAAAGACCACAACAATAACAACAACACTAGCAACCACAGTAATAACAACGGTCGCAGCAACAAATGAATTTATTGACGGATAGGTGAGAGTTGCGAAACCGTGCGAACCAAAGGAGATGGCGACGTAGACGGTAAAGACAGCTTTTTACCACGTCGCACGGTCGAACACAAAATAAGATATATATATGATAGAAGGCTCATCGTGAAGAGACACGAGCCAAGTGCCAGTAAAGAAACTTAGGACAAACTCAACCGTTAGATATATAATGAGAATAAATTTATTAGCATAGTGAAACTGTTTGTGTCTGTGTGCGCGTGCATGCGACATATAAAATTAACACAGTAGATAAGTCAGGCCTTTGTGTACAAGTTGAATGTATACAACAATGTGAAGTGACGGACAGTCGTATAGATAATAGTGTGTGTACTATATGTGAGAGTACAAGTGTGCGTGTGAATGAGAAGAAACACAGAACATAGAAAGAGTGTCTGTAACATAGACTGTAAAAAGTCTTAAAACACTGTGATAGAGAAATACCAGTTCGTATTAGAGTTACACAAGGAGATAGAATGTTCATACGCAGGAAGTTGTGGCCAAGGAGCAGAGCTGTAGTATCACACTGTGTGTGTTGAGCGTCGAATGCTGTGACTGTGTACCTGATACGGAATATTCTCGCTGGTTAGTTCTGACTGTTGCTCGTGAGTGGAAACTCCACTCATACAGCGTCGAGATAAAACCGCTCTTGTTGATGTTGGTGTTGCTGGCGACGACAATGGTAGACAGTGCATTGGTGGCGAAGACGTCGGCGCTGGAACTGGCTGTAGCTGTGTGTGGTCGACGATCAGACCAGTGAGATATCTGAAATCAAAGACGATTGCTGTTATTGGATCGGGCTTATTTATAGGCGAAAAAGGGCTCACCGGAAACCCAGTAAAACTCTCTATCACGTGACTTTACCTTTAGGCCACGATTGGACGTAATACCCCCTTAGCAAGCAGAACATGTAGACAATTGCCGCGCAAAATAAGAACCAATCAGGATGGTGGACAGAAAGGTCCGCGGCAGCCCAAGGCTAGATGCTAGCAGCTTCGTTATCATGTATGATTGAATGCCCGAGAGAGAGGTTTCACTACATGGGTAATCTTGGGACTGTGGGGTTCTAAGATTTTCCTCCAGACGAAGTGCTTTGATGATGATGATGATGACGACTATGCAATGCTCTGTATCAGGAAATACAGGAGACTATCCAACCTCAAATGCTCCCACCACCTCCTTCTCTTCCTCCTCATTTCATCATTGTCATCATAATTCCTTTATTATGTACCGTGTATACTTATATTTCATTGGACGTTTTTCCTTGGTGTTGTTTTACTCGATCGATTTTCCAGGCAAACCTTCAGAGAACTATTTGCAGGATGATTTACAAATTATTTCCAAGTTGAGGAGTACTACAAAAATAATAACCTACATTTTAATGTTCCTTTGCCACTGTCGCGAAGGTGAGTTGGTTTTGAATGAAAATCGGTATGTGAGTTTATCCGAATTCACTCACATTTCTAGTTTGCTTTGGGCAAGAGTGAAAATAACATGTCCTTAACTTCTTTTACTTGGCCTTTAGTTTTCTTGAAGCGAGGGGCAAAGAGATATAAGTCTGCCGAATTTTGCAGTTCGTTGCTGTTCCTCGAATAAGCCAGCCCCCTTCGCGACAATGGCGACTCGGCGAAGAAAGGTTCTGCAATAATAAAACCAACCAGCATAAGTGTCATTCACCATCTTACGAACTGAATGGCTCTTTCAATCAGCGAAAAAGAACCTCTCCGTCATAAGAGCAGCTTCAGCGTCAAAGCGGTAAAAAGCGAACGACACAATATTCACAGATTACTTCTGTAATCTGCAATGTCGTGATTATAATAGTGTCGTGTAACAACAACGACCCAGAATATCGTTTTACAGCCACTGAATTTTTAGTTCGCACGATATAGCAGTCAACACTAACATTTTGTAGACGAAGGACAGTTTATCTACCATTGAATGAATGATTTCGAAACGAATTTTATTCAGACCCTTTCTTGCGTGGTTGCAGTAAGAACCGGTATTTAATTTCTTGCGTTTAATTTTTATCCGTGTTATTCAAAATTGTTTTGCTGAAGGATTGCAACTCCATCTATGGATCTATTCAATTTGACGTACAGATTTTTTAATTAATTTTTTAAAACTAAACACTTTGAAACTTCGGATACTAGTAGAATGTGTCATGTAGAACAGGGTTTACTCTTAACGTTTTTGACAAAATTTTGTATTTTAGAAGTTATTTCGTGTTAAAGTTGTCGTGTTTGGGTAATTTTAACCAATCAATGGCGTGTATTCGGCTGAAGAAAATTACTGCTGCTGTTTGCGAACAACAATTTTCGGGTCCATTGACAAAACGATGAGTCTTCGACAACAGAAAAATTTAAATTGAAAATCTCTCCTAATAAACCTGTTCTTTAATAACAACAAAATTATTACTGAGACAGACCAACAACGGAGCCTGTGTGTGGTTGCATGACCTGCTAGAAAAAGTAGCCAATCTTTTTTTATATACAGAATAGAAAAACTTCTGACACATTCAACCAGTATCCAAAGTTTCAAACTGTTTAGCTTAAAAAAAAATTAATTAAAAAAATCTGTAAGATCCGTGAAACTACTCTCGTACAATACTGGATATTAGCCATAATATGTACCAAGTTCCCATAACATTTTCTATTTATTTCATACGAAAATCTGAATAAATTACGCTAGTCAAGGGAAATCCAATATTTGGAATGTAGAAACTCGCTATCTTTTATTCTTTCTCGGTACATATTATGGCTAATATCCAGTGTTGTACGAGAGTAGTTTCATATATGTTGCTATAAAAACATCTCTGGTTATTAAAGAACAGGTTTATTAGGAGAGATTTTCAGTTTAAATCTTTCTGTTGTCGAAGACTCATCGTTTTGTCAATGGACCCGGAAGTTGTTGTTCGCAAACAGCAGCAGTAATTTTCTTCAGCCGAATACACGCCATTGATTGGTTAAAATTACCCAAATACGACAACTTTAACATGAAATAACTTCTAAAATACAAAATTTTGTCAAAAACGTTAAGAGTGTAGTTACGGCGAGGATTGGCCGCCATTTTGGGAAGTGCCATTGCGCATGTGCGGGGGACTTGCCGGCCGGAAGTTCTGTGAGGTGCATGCGCAATCATCGTCAGCTTTTAGGCTTGACCATCATTCACCCTTTTTTCGGCCCCGGCTGTTGACCAGGCAGGACGCAACTGCGACCAGCTCCACCAGTGACGAGATGTACATGCAACCCAAATAAAATACTCTTTGTTATTTGTTTAGAGAGATCTTGTCCTCGTGTCTTCTTTCCATGATCATTGTAAGGAAATATGAAGCATCCAGCGAGTGCACATCACATTTCTTACAAGAGTAAACCCTGTGGATCTATTTCTAAACGGTGGCACCAGTATTTTCTTAACGAAACACTAACGAAACACTTTGAAACTTGGGACACTGGTAGAATGTGTCATATAAAACATCTTTTACTCTTAGTCTTCTTAACAAAAAAAAACGTACATCGCAAGTTATTCCATGTTAAAGTTGTCGTATTTCTGTAATTTCAACCAATCACTGACGTTTATTCAGCTGAATAGAGTTACTGCTGGGCGGTCATAAAAATGTTATTCCCTGTGACATATTTCATCCGGTTTAATCGTAATTTATACGCATATATTGTTTATATAATAAATTACGCTGTGCGTATCTATGTGTGTAACAATTTTAGAGTTCGGATTCTAGAGTTAGGGTTAGTTTTAGGGTTAGGGTTAACAGTCTAGTTAGGGTTAGGGGATTAATACGATATACACCGTTACAGCGCTAACTGTTTTCAACTGAATAGACGTCAGTGATTAGTAGAAATTATCGAAATAAGACAATTTTTTATAAGAAATAAATTCGAATACAAAAATTTTTTTCTGTTCTATAACACAAAATAGATAAGTATACGAAGTTTGAAAGTCTTTCGGTACCAAAAACACTACATAAAACATAAATGAAAACTGGTGCCCCCGTTTTGAATAACACATTCTACCAGTATCCGAAGTTTCAAAGTGTTTAGTTAAAAAAAGTTAATTAAAAAATCTGTACGTCAAATTAAATACATCCAAGCAGACAGATATATTCAGCCATGTTCTTTCAAAACTGCCTACAAACAGCGGGAAAACGGCAACCCTGGAGATTAAGCGCCAATACATCTTTTGGAGTGCCTTCAGTAAGTCGCGTCTTTTATGTTTTCGGTACTTATTCCAAATATTGCTTTCTGATAGGTACTGGAGCAGCATGTAGTTTATGGCCTGTCAAATTTTTATGTAAATTACAAAGCAGGTAATTACTCACCGATACCCCACGTATGGTGAAAAATCCTTGATCTTAGATTTTAATTTGCGAAGGAAATTCAAGTGGATTTTTCTGATAGCAGATTTTCATTATTCCATCATAGGTGCTGATTTTCTACATCACTATGGTCTTCTTGTTAACTTGGAAAACAACAGACTTATTCACTCGAAGACTGACTTGTCAGGGTAAATGGAGTATACAAAGCACCAGTGCTTTTTGTGCTTTGGAACAGCAGAGATGACGAGCATCAGTATGGTCAAAGGGAAGTGATTTCACTGCAGCATATTAGGTCAGGGTACTTGATTCCACGCAAAAAAAATCCGAGTTTTTTTGTTTTGTTCTTTTTTTCTTAGTGAAAATCGTGCGGGTGTTATTCTGAAAATTTACCATTTCTTCTATCACGTTCTTGGGATATATCATTGATAAAGAGGTTATCTGGCTATTGAAGGAAAAAGTAGATGCGATTATAAATATTACTGTTCCTACATTATTAGATAAATTACGAGAGTTCCTCGTTCCTCGCCCTTAACTTCTATAGACAATTTATTCCGTATTACACGAAGACCATATATCCGCTAACGGAATTACTTCATATATTTATAAACGGAAAAAACGTATCTTGTTAACTCCAATAGTATTACAGTCTTTTAACAACCTTAAAGAAAAAGGCAAGACTTCTGCCCCTTCCCCCCCCCCCCCCAAAAAAAAAACAACCACCCATTTTAAAAACTTTTTTTTTCCGACATAAACCTTTCGGCTATGGGGAATACGAATCTGTGCAAAAAATTGGCAAAAATCGATATTTTTAAATTACCACCCCACTCCCACCTCCTTCATTTTTAACTTTTTTCAGAATTTTTTTTTCTTTTTCTCAAAATATGCGGGAAAATACGGAGATTATGATTCTGAAAAAAAATTTCTAAAAATCTTTGTAAAGTTTTTTTTTAAGAATTTTTTTTTTTTTTAAATATGCGGAAAAATGCGGATATCATGATTCGGACAAAAATTTCAAAACACTTCTGTACTTACAGTTACGGTTTTAGGGTTAGGATTAGTGTTGGGGGAAAAAATCAAAACTGAAGAGGTTGGGGGGAAGGGGGAGAATTTCATAATGCCGATTTTTGGCAATTTTCTGGAAAGCTTCCGTATCCGAAAACGGGGATTTTTGGCAAAAAAATTACAAAAAATAAATAAATTTGGGAGAAAATGAGGTAGGGGCAAAAGTCTTTTCAAGAAAAATTAATAAGCGTTACCTTCCTAGCCCATCCGATACCGGATGCACCCTTATCACTAATGGTGAATGCATCCCACTTAGTAATCAGTAGAGTGCAGCAACAATTTGTCCAAAATTCCTGGCATTTTTTCCTTTTTCTTTCCTCAGCGAAACAAGATATAATGCTTTCGAATGAGAGTTGTTGGCAGCTTATTTGTCAGTAAAGCATTTTTGCCATTTCTTAGAAGGAAGAACCTTCATTTATACGAATCGTAAACCATTAACCTATGCGTTACCATCCAAAACGGATGAATATTCCCCAAGTGACATTAGACATCTTTGATTATATTTCACAATTTACTGTGGATAAACATCATATCAAGGGTTCTAAAAATTCTACAACACCTTAACTAATGGTTCATGATTTACATTATGGCATCCTGGTGTCATAGTTTCCAAAGGTGGTCATTCTGAGTGTACATAATGCTCTGATTTGGCCCTAAGGTCCCACTTGCAAAGGAAGCACATAAACTTGGTGTATCCATTTTGTAGCCCATTAAGTAGGGCTACTACTTTCAAGTCTGCACAAATTAGCTACTCATGCTCCTTATAACTTATGTGGTCTAGAATAAAAGCAAGGTTCTCATATGTCTCTCTTAAAATGGCTCAGTGAGCAACTGGAAGTGAAGACATGATGTTCCCAATGTGCAACAGAACCACTTTTATGCTGTAAAGGAATGCATCTATGAATAACCTACACTCATTTGGTTTATAGGTCAGCTTAAGGGCATTGAATAGGTCTCTGATATCATTACAATAAGTCAAGTTGTTTTCCAAAGTGAAGAACTGCTGTAGATCTGCAGAACACTTCCTAAATACTGTAATTCAAGCATCTTTATCGAACAGGTCCCATTGTTGCAAATGTGAGACCAGGACTTCACTCTGTTGCTTAGTGTTTGATCACAAACTAGATCATTGAGTTTAGGTTGGGTGATGAGGTGTGGTTTCTTGTCAGATTTACCACGGATTTAGACTCATATTGAGTGTACTGTTATAATTTTCATAGATTAGGTTGACAAATACCTTAGGAACATCCCATTAAAATTATATCAAAATCCATTCATAACTTTTAGAGTTGTCAGTTTCGGCCTAATCCTGTTTGCAGTAAATTCCTATGAAATCACCAGTGTATTTAATGTAAGATGGTAATTTACAAGAAACTGAAGGATCACAGAAAGAAACAGATGTTACATTCATGATCTACTTACAAAAATACTCTAGAAAAAGTTATTCTTATTTGTTTGTTTTTTTCCGTCAATGGCACCTGTGCCCAACATCGCCTTCCTGGCATTTGTGCCGGATGGCATGTGTAAAGACATTCAAGCGAGATCGTTGCCAGTGCCGCTGAACTGGCTCCTGTGCAGGTGGCACGTAAAAGCACCCACTACACTCTCTGAGTGGTTGGCGTGAGGAAGGGCATCCAGCTGTAGAAATTCTGCCAAATCAGATTGGAGCCTGGTGTAGCCATCTGGTTTCACCAGTCCTCAGTCAAATCGTCCATGCTAGCATGGAAAGCGGACATTAAACGACGATGATGATACAGTGTAAATGATCAAAGAAGAACTAGAGGGAAGAAGCTGTTTGCCATGTGGTTCAGGCAGTAAATTGTTTTCAGCAAAAAAGTAATGCGAAAATAGTTTGATCAGATGTTTGATCAGGTAACATCATTTCAGGTGTTACCTGTATTTTTTTTTTGTACCAGCTTAAGTACATTGATATACTTCCCAACAATGTTTACTAAGATATTAAACAGTTATGAGTTTAAGTGCTATTGGTTTTTGCACCAGGTTGTGTTGTGTGCATAGATTAAAATTATTTTTTTCCCAATGATATTAATCTTCTAAAGCTGAGTTATATTCGTGGGATGATCAATGCAGTTGGACATGGCATCGATATGTTTATGCTCATGTGTTTCATGTTGATAGCTCTTATTTTGAATGATTGCATTTCCAGTATTGTCATAACCTATTAATGATTGATATTTGTAACATCGATTTACTGAATGCATAATTTTATATATGTTGTGCAGCTTCTACTGTGGTTTGATCTCATCAGCTTTATAAAGGTTTTGTGTTGAGTAATTCCCTCCTTTACCCAACAACTGATTATTGTGTATAAAGGATTTTAGTTTTATAAAGGTAGGGGTATTTTTAGGTACTTAAGTGTTGTATTGTGCAGTGTAGCTAAATTAGGTGGGATGTGCATGCATTGTTTGCATGATGCACATTGATCATTCTGGCTGTAACTATGCATATAAGCTGTAAAGTATTTGTGCTTCGTGATGGCACCTGTGTCGCCTTTCTGGCACTTGTGCCCGCGGCATGTGTAAGGACTTTCGAGAGAGATCGTTGCGGGTGGCACATAAAATACACCATTTTGAGCGTGGCCGTTGCCAGTACCCGCCTGACTGGCCTTCGTGCCGGTGGCACGTAAAAGCACCCACTACACTCTCTGAGTGGTTGGCGTGAGGAAGGGCATCCAGCTGTAGAAACTCTGCCAAATCAGATTGGAGCCTGGTGTAGCCATCTGGTTTCACCAGTCCTCAGTCAAATCGTCCAACCCATGCTAGCATGGAAAGCGGACGTTAAACAATGATGATGATGATGATTTGTTAGTTAAATCCAATGCAAAGCTACAAATGTGAGAAGAGGCAACGGTGACATTTATGGTCATGCAAGCCTTTGATATTTCATGTTATCTGTTTATGTGTGTGCAAACATTATGTTGGGAAGATCATACCCTTCTAAGTATTTTGTCTTTTTATGTATATATAAAGGAGACCACTAGGTGGACTGTTAATGTGCTAGAAGAAGATCACATGTCTTCTTTATATATACATATACAATAATCCTTTGAGATCTCAGATATTTTTTCTGAACCTCCTTGATTCTTTTAATGTACTTTGTTCCTTGGTATTAAATTGATATTAATTGATATCCAATTTTTTACCGTAGTGTTTTAATTTTATTTTGTCTTTTTATGTAGAGCTATAACTCTCATAGTGGAGGCGCAATGGCTCAGTGGTTAGGGCAGCGGACTCACGGTTTCGATTCCCAGACCGGGCGTTGTAAGTGTTTATTGAGCGAAAACACCTAAAGCCCCACAAGGCTCCGGCAGGGGATGGTGGTGAACCCTGCTGTACTCTTTCGCCACATGTTTGTGGAGTGCTCAGCCACTTGCACGTTAATTTCACGAGCAGGTTGTTCCATTGATCGGATCAACTGGAACCCTCAACGTCGTAACCGACGGAGTGCCAACCAATAACTCTCATAGTTTCCATATTTAATACTTCTCAAGGTGATGTTCATCAGTGACAGCTTTCTGTGAATTATTATCGCTCCACTGACATTCTAACCATGACTAGCCCATCTTTTTCTGAAATATTATACCCAAGACCAAGTTTTACCTTGGAGTGAAGAATAATAATATTATTTCATTTTTTTTTGGGGGGGGGGGGGGGGCAAGGGTACATTTTGTTGGATGTTTGGGAATTGAATAAGGTAAAAGTGATGCAGCACATATCTGCATGAGAATGTTACTTACGAAGCTATCTTGAAGTTGAGGAATAGCAGGTAAGAGAAGTCTTCAGAGTTTTAGTTATTTAAAAAGAGTCTTTTGCTGAGGTTGAAAAGTTTGCGTCTTGACCATGTACTTTTAGGTTCAATACCACTGTGTGGAACTTCTACTATAGCCCTGGGCCAGTCAAAGTATTGTGATTAGATTTGGTCAATGGAAAATAAAAGAAGCCTATCATGTGTATATATTATCATCATCATTTAATGTCTGTTTTCTATGCTGGCATTAAAAAACCTTCTCAAGTCATGACGATCCATAAGGGCCAATTTCCCAGTTTCCATGGCGTATAAATTCCCCACCTGGACAAGGTGCCAGTCCATTGCAGGATTTCTCATTTTTACCAGATGTGTGGACTGGAGCAACGTGAAATAAAGTGTTTTACTTGAGAACATAATACACTGCCTGGTCCAGGAATTGAAACCACAATCTTATGATCAAGAGTCCAACACCCTAACCATTAAGCCACATGCCTCCACATGCTGGTAAGGGCTGGATGGTTTGACCAGAGCCGGCAAGATCGAAAGCTGAATTAGGTTCCAGTCTGGTTTGACTTGGTTTCTACAGCTGGACACCCTACCTAATACCAGTATATATATATAATGTGTGCGTCTGTTTTCTTGTCTTGACATTGCATGATAGTTGTATTGTTAGCATAGAAGCAATGTCATTCATTTCCAACATCTTGTAAATATTGGGTCATCCCATAAATGCGGTTTTTTCAATTGCATGAACTAAAAGTTGGAGTGAGATGGGATAAACTACCTGCATCAACTTGTTATAAAAGCAGGTAGTAATTTTACTTTGTATTTATTCTTAGTGAAAGTTTTGAAAAATGCAGTTAGATTTTAATGCATATTGATAAACATCAAATACACAAACCTTTGGTATGTGAGCTAATGAAGAACACTTTGAGCAGGTAGAAATAACACCATCATCAGATAATGTCATCTTAGATATACTATTTCAGAAGAGTTCAAAAAATGATGTCAACTGGAATGACAGTGATCAAAATGTTTGAACAGGAGGGAATATATAATTCTATTATGGTAATAAGGCCTGAAATTTGTGGAGAGGGATCCAATCGATTACATTGACCCCAAAAAGGATGAAAAACAAAATTGACCCCAGTGGAATGAGAACTCAGAACATGAAGCCAGAAAAAATTGCTGCTGAGCATTTTGTTTGGCTAGCTAACAAATTCTGCCTGCTCAACACCACAGGGTGTGCCTGTGTGTGTATATATACATATGTATAAAATAACAGCAGCTTTTGATAAGAATGATCAGTATTTCAGTATTACTAAGTTGTAACTTGCTGCCCTCTGAAATAGATTCCACTAGTAGTATAGCCTGGGATTAAGTTAGGATTATTAAGCTAATCAAGTTCTTTATTTCAAACCAAACTAAGTAACATCAACGTCAAATTTGGGCAGAATCAGTGTCGCGATGGGAGCGCATGGGTTGGGAGTTTGATCGGCAGAGGTGATCAGGTTACACATGCTAGCCCTTTGAAAGCACCACCCCCCTCTTTGCCCATGGGTTGGGAACCCTTCCAGCAAGGAAAATAGAATGCCCAAAAGGGCTCCCGATTCTCTGTGTCAGAAGTGGTTATGTTCAGATCACAACTAAGTCTTAAGTAAGTATATATATATATATATATATATATCTGACCGAGACCTTTGGAAATATGCTGTGCGTGAGAAGACCCGGCAAGCCAAATGAGACCAAAATCCAAGGCCTCTGCCAGGGATGTAGCCAGCCCACTTATGCATACCTTTCCTCCATTGGACACTAAACTCCGTTTGCGAAGACCTGTTGAGGCAAGTGAAATCGAAATCGAACTCAATTCGACGACTGGCCCCCATGCCAACGTCTCCTCCATTGGACACTAAACTCTGCTTGCGAAGACCTGTTGGGGCATGCGAAAGCGAAATCATGATGGCACCACCATTTAAGTGTGATCGTTACCAGCGTCACCTTCCTGGCACTTGTGCCACAACTTCACGTTCCTGACACTTGTGCCGGTGGCACGTGAAAAGTCATTTGAGCAAGATCGTTGTCAGTGCCGCTGGACTGGCTCCCGTGCAGGTGGCACGTAAAATACACTTTTTGAGCGTGGCCATTGCCAGTACCGCCTGACTGGCCTTCATGCTGGTGGCACATAAAAGCACCCACTGCACTCTCTGAGTGGTTGGCGTTAAGAAGGGCATCCAGCTGTAGAAACTCTGCGATATCAGATTGGAGCCTGGTGTAGCCATCTGGTTCACCAGTCTTCAGTCAAATCGTCGAACCCATGCTAGCATGGAAAGCGGATGATGATGATGATATATAGGCAACACATACACATGCACGTACACCAATTGCATACATATTTTTTTGTACCCATTGGTTCTTGTGCGGGTGGCACATGAGATGCACCATTTTGAGCGTGGCCGTTGCCAGTACCGCCTGACTGGCTCCTGTAGGATTTTCGAGCGAGATCGTTGCCAGTGCCCCTGGACTGGCTTGTGCGGGTGGCACATAAAAGACACCATTTCGAGCGTGGCCGTTTTCGTGCGGGTGACACGTAAAAGCACCCACTACACTCTCTGAGTGGTTGGCGTTAGGAAGGGCATCCAGCTGTAGAAACTCTGCCAAATCAGACATGTTCGTATGTGTGCATGTGTGTTGCCCATATATCCACAAAACACTATTTTCGATGGAAAAAAATTTTTAAAAATAAAATAAAAGTCTTAAAAACTTGCTCGTCGCTAGAAGGGGACTTAATTCCTGTTGTAAACATTGGTGGGGATTTCTCCGACTTGTAAATTGTTAAAAGTTTTGGTTGAAAATTTATTTTTACTGCTATTCGCTGGTGCCTCTGGGAAAAATAAGTTGACGAAAATGCAGATAGGATCATGACGAATATCCTCCTAAAATGGGAGCGACATGCATGTTAATTTGTGGACGTGCATAAATTACATTCACGTACACACACACATCCTGCCTTTTATATATATATATACAGATAACCTATGATTGTTAGAAACAGTAGAACTTGAAAATTAAAGGGAAATAACTCATACTTATGCACATTATCAGCTCACACATAGTATAATTACTACATAGAAAGAAGACATGGTACATATAATATGTATAAAATAACATTATGGGGCTTACCATTCTTTGGCACTTCAATAGTAAAAAGAAAAAAAAGTATCAAAGTAATGCAAGACCAATCTAAATTCATAACATCTTCCTTCCCCCTAATTCTCAAATTTGTATCAATAAATTGATATATACAAAAACTTTAAAACTATTAGTTTAATATTCGTGCTAAGTAGCTTGTTTACCAACCACATGGTTCCAGGTTTTGGGCAAGTGTCTTCTACTATAACCACGGGCCGACCAAAGCCTTGCGAGTGGGTTTGATAGACGGAAACTGAAAGAAGCCCATCGTATGTATGTATATATGTTTGTGTATTTGTATCTGTCCCCCCAACATCACTTGACAACCGATGCTGGTGTGTTTACGTCCCCGTAAGTTAGTGGTTTGGCAAAAGAGACCGATAGAATAAGCACTAGGCTTACAAAAAATAAGTCCTGTGGTCGATTTGCTAGACTAAAGGCGGTGCTCCAGCATGGCCACAGTCAAATGACTGAAACAAGTAAAAGAGTATGTACATATATATACACACACGCATCATCACCAACTCCATTCTTATGTCAACTTCGTCATGTTCACGCTGACCAGATGGGATTCAAAGCAGATTTCCTATGGCCTGATGCCCTTTCTGTCACCAACACTTACCTGCTTCTGAGCAAGATAATATTTAACAATGGCTAGACAAGTTTAAACAAAATATTGGAAATGAAGGACACTAATTGTATGATGGTGATACTTGCCTACAACTATTTTGATATAAATACAAGGAGACACAAACACACACATATATATTATTATTATTCAATCCAAAGAAAAAATAATTTCCTTCAAAGGGATGAAAAACATCCAATTTTCACTGGTTCTTCAGTTATATATCACAATATAGTAGAGAAAAAATTTGAACTTAAAATGGTATAATTTCAATACATAAACATTAAGAGAAATAGAGAAATACAATTGACATATTACAAATTTATTAACATAATAATATAACAAATGATTAAAACAAATATATATCCTACAATTTGTTTCGATTCGTATCCACTAGGGAATTTATAAAAAATTCACATTTATGCATATGAATCTTGTCTAAAAAATAGGAAAAAATTTATGATTTAGAAGTCCTTGCATGGAATTTTTGTCTATTTTTTTAGACAAATATTACCCTGAGAAGATTCATATGCATAAATGTAAATTTTTTATAAATTCACTAGTGGATACGAATCGAAACAAATTGTAGGATATATATTTGTTTTAATTATTTGTTATATCTTTTTATAGTATAACTATATTATGATGTTAATAAATTTATATGTCAATTGTATTTCTCTATTTCCTTTAACTGAGCATAACCGTTGCCAGTACCGCCTGACTGGCCTTTGTAGGGTTTTCGAGCGAGATCGTTGCCAGTGCCCCTGGACTGGCTCTTGTGCGGGTGGCACATAAAAGACACCATTTCAAGCGTGGCCGTTTTCGTGCGGGTGACACGTAAAAGCACCCACTACACTCTCTGAGTGGTTGGCGTTAGGAAGGGCATCCAACTGTAGAAACTCTGCCAAATTAGATTGGAACCTGGTGTTGCCATCCGGTTTCACCAGTCCTCAGTCAAATCGTCCAACCCATGCTAGCATGGAAAGCGGACGTTAAACGATGATGATGATGATGATGATATATATATATATATACATACACACACAGAGGTTTCTTTTAGTTTCCATATACCAAATATACACACAGCATTGGTCTGTCTAGGCTTGGTCATGTGGTTAAGAAATTAGCTTCCCAACACGGGTTCAGTTACAGTGGATACCTTCAACAATAGCCCTGGGTCAACCGAAGCCTTGTGAATGAATCTCAAAGATGGAAACTGAAAGACGTCTTTCATATGACAAATCAAGAGAAATCATAATCATTGTTTTCCCATGCCATAGAAGACTGAACCTGAAACCATGTGGTTGAGAGACAAACTTCTTAACCACACAACTATGCCTGCATCAATATGTATACATGTTACCATCATCACTGTTTAACATCAGTTTTTTATGCTGGCATGGGTTGGATGGTCTGACAGGAGCTGTCCAGGCTTCAATTGTCAGTTTTGGATGGATGCCCTAATGAACTTATTGTATGCAGTGCTAAGGCACACAACTCATCAGAAAAAGTAATCAAAACTACATGAGCAGTACATAGAATATGCACAGGATGTGAACAGTGAATAAGCCATTAAAAAAAAAGGATGGAGGGCACCAGGTGTACTATTGGCAAATTTCAGGAAGCAGAGAAATTTTGAAGGATGTAATATCCCAACAGCTAACAACTGATGCAAGTAGATTATTCTATACTTCAGTAATTCTGAGTGAAGAAAAAAAAATGTTTCCAAAAGTCATGGGTACTATTTTTGTTTTTTGATTTTCTGAGCATGTCCATGAGTGTTAGAATTATGAAATTCAAAATGGTGCCTGATGTTGTTGTTGGGAAAGATGGTGGATAATTTTGTGTGTCTACCAAGTCAGTTGTCAGAGGTAGCTTTATTGTGTCCATGCTCAGGGAAGCAAGACATTCAGAAAATGGTAGATGCCTGACAGTGGGTATTCATCTGGTTGCACATTTCTGAATAAACTGAGTGACTGAGTCCTCATTTTGAAATGCTCTCATATTTTTAAATTAGTGTTGACAGAAATAAGCCATACTCCACAGAGATCATGGTGGTATTTGTTCTGCCTTTCCTTATCCTCTTCACTTCTATTGTTTCAAAGTGAGCAACTATGGTTCGGAACCCAACCTAAAGCTTACCACTTTCTTAGTAACACTCATCACTTACCTTCCTCTCTGAAAGACAAATTTCAGTGTTTGAGCAGCCTACATCATCATCATCATCATCATCATAAGGAATAGAAGTTCAAAATCCTGAAATCACACCTTTCTATCTCAAATGAAAAAACACATCAATGTAGTCTGAGATACTTGCAAAAAAACAGGATGGTCATAGCTGGAAGGTTTTTGATTATATATAGGTCTACTGAATGTGTCTTTGCTGTTCTCATCTTGAACCAGGCTCCATCACTTTTATTTCTCTTTCTAATGTTCAGCCCTTCAGAACTTCAACATCCACATCTCCCTCCATTCATACCTTATCTTTCTCCCTCCACTCATACCGAGCCAGTCTTCTACTCCACCTAACACACTTTTAAACACAAACTTTATACTAAAGTGTCGCTTTAACATCCTCATTCTCATGCTTGTATGGGTTGAATGAAATTTAGTTTTTTTCTAGTCAGACACTTTTTCCTGTTGCCAACCCTCACTTGTTTCCATGGAAGATTGTTAATGAATGACACAACCTGTATAACAACACTCATTTACAATTATCACAATGCAAGAAGTCACACCAACACACACACACACAGAAATGGCTTCTTTCAGTATCTGTCTACCAAAGCCACTCACTAGGCTTTGGTTGACCTAGAGCTAGAGTAGAAGACACTTGCTTGATGTGCCATGCAGTGGGACTGAACCTGAAATTATGTGGCGTTTGAAGCAAACTTTATAACCATACAGCTACAGTCTGTACTAACAGACATTTATCATACCTGATAAACTATCTCATTGTCAGATCTCTTTTCAATGACAATATCAAAATAGCTTGTCTACTAGCTAAATTATTAACACAATAGAACCCCATACAATTTAATTAGGCTCTGCCAATTCTGAGCCAGCTACTCAGAAAAGCGAAGCTCATCTCACAAAACACAATGATTATTGGCAGCAACGCTGTAGATATTCTCTACACTTATCAAGTCCACTGAATTCTAAATAGTCTAACAAAGCTGAAACATAGCAAAATTTCTGAAGGAAGTTATCATGAATTACCAACTCTCATCAATAAATAAAACACCTACACGAATGAAAAATGTTGAGACTTTTGTTATTTTCATTCTTGACAGTCGAGATACTGTAGAAGAGTAATAGAGCCTAGTACCTGCACAATTGCATTGGAAACTTTTAAAAGCAATATAACAATAAGTACTGCAGAAGTAAATAACAGAAGCAAGATGAACTGAAACAACAAGTAATTTAGGTTTGCACATAGCAGAGGTGGCAGAACTAAAAGAATAAAACCCAAATACCCATATTTACAAAATAAATAAATAATGAAATAAATAAATATTAAATTAATCTTTAGAGAAGCTTTAAAATGAAATATGAAAAATAAAATGAAATAGGAAGCAATAGAATTGTAGTAAATTCTATATAAGGTAGATCTAACAGTAAGCAGTAATAGTTTGTATTCAAATCAACAACAGTTTTATTGGCAAGTACATCCAAGATACAGCTAGATGCAAAATAGGAAATCCTTACCAATTATGTAAACAATTAGAGTTGGAGGAATGCATTTTTGGTGGTGGAGCTCTGATCACTTCATACAGACATTTTATATATATATATATATATATATATATATATAACAGGTGTGGCATTTAGCTACAGTGTCATGCAGTAAAGACATTCTGTGATTTAATTTTAATCACAAAATTATTATGCTCCCTCCTAAAATATTTATGAAGCTTGGGTTGCCATACAATTTCTGTGTTTTTTTTTTTTGTTTTTTTTTTCATAAAATATCCTCTCTGAAAAGGTTTTTTTCTTTTTTTTTTCCTTTTTTTCTTTCTTTCAAATATAATATGTAGAAAGGATAATCATTGATAGAAGAGAAGAGAGTGGAGAAGGAGGATAGGGCTGAAGTATGAGGGAAGGGGGCAATGAGAAATTGTTTCATGGGTTTTCTGTTTAATAAAGAAACAAAATAATGGTACCCTAATTATTCTTAAATTATCAACTTTAATATTAATAATTATAATAATGATAATGATATCAATAATAATAATAATAATAATAATAAAATAATAATAAAAATAAAAATAACTTTGCCACTAAAAATTGCATGGCACAAGAAAAGCATTTAAGGTCTAGTTAAACAAAAAGTGCCCATTTCTTACCAGACATGTCATTATTATGAAGGCAACATGCCAGCAAAAAAAAAAAAGGGGGCAAGTCTTTTTAGATTTTCATCTATTTTCCCCATCCATTAAAAAAGTTTTCATTCACTGAACAGTTTTAGTGTGTTGTGGGTGTGTATGTATGTGGGATGGGAGAGGAGGGATCCATTTTCCTTTCTTTTGTATTTTTTTTTTGTCTAATGGGGAAGATAGATCATTTTTTTATCTATTAAAGCAAAAAGAAGTTAAAAGTCTCTTATTATTTTCTCTTCTAATATACCCTTCTTTTTTTTTTTCTTTTTAAATCCATGGGCACTTAACCGGTAATAGCGTTCATTTTAAGAGCATAGACAAATTTTTTTCCCCTGTGAGGTTTTTAGATTTAATGGTAAGGGGAAAAGCGGGCAGGGTTGGGTGGGAGAAGAGTGTTGTTTCTTGTTTGTGTCATGTTAGAATTTTCCTTTCAAATAGAAGTAGGAATTTCTTTTTTTACAGCATCTGTTGCAATAATAATAATAATATTGTTTATTCTCATTTCTGATCAATCAATTAATTTATATATATATATATATATATATATATATATATATATATATATATATATATATATATATATATATATATATATATATATATATATACATATATATATATATATATGTACGTGTATGTATGTATGTATATATATATATATATATATATATATATATATAAAAAACAAAAAAAAAGAACCAGTTGAGATAGGATGGACCAATTACCGCAAAGCAATGAAGCATGACTTCGGAACAAATTCCAATCTGTGAAAGACTGATAACTATGGCTGGATATCATAAGTCAGTACTGCTTAGTATGTACAGATTCATATACATTCAACTTAATACAGCACTCAAACATTAAAAAAAAAATTAACGAAAAATACATTATATATATATATATATATATATATATATATTACATATACATACATATATATATATATATACATACATATATATATACATATATATATATATATATACACATACATATATATATATACACATGTACACATATATATATATATACACATATACATACACATATACATATATATATATATATATACACACATACGCATATACATATATATATATACACATATATATATATATATACTCACACCCTGAACATAGCTATATACAAGTGCGTTATTATCATTGTCATCATCATCATCATCATCATAATTATCATTGTCATATTATTATATCATCATTGCTTTGAGTTGCTGATTTAATTTTTCATCTCTCTCTCTCTCGCTCTTTTTTTTTTTCTTCTTCTATTTGCAATCTTTCTACTTTGAAAGTTGACCAACATTCCAATATTTGATGTGAAATAGCAGCTTAATGTCTATAGCTCCAGAATAAATTGGACCAAACTTTGTTTTTTCCCAATATATATATATATATATATATATACATACACACACACACACATATATATATATATATATATATATATATATATATATATATATATATATATATATATATATATATATATATATATATATAGACGCACACATTCATTCACTGGGACACCTAGTGTCATGAACAGGTTCTTCTTCTCCAGTATCTGGGTTTCCCAACGGTAAGTCATACCCTTGCTGGTTCAGCGGGTTATTTATTTGGTTAGTAGGATGTCCAGGGTGGGAGCTATGTTGTAAATTCACTTGATTGTTTTGTATATGTTGTGGGCGTTGCTTGTGTTGTTGAGGAGAAGAAGGAGGTGCATGCTGTGTGGACTGTTGCAAGATCTGTTGTGGCATCGACTGCTGTTGAAAAAGCATCTGAGGCGGAGATGATGGTTGAACTGATGTTGAAAGAGAACCCTGTTGCTGTTGCTGTGGCTGTTGTGGTGGAGGCGGAGGTGGTACCTGCTGCTGCTGCTGTACTGGCTGCTGTACTGGCTGTTGTGGTGGCGGTGGTGGTGGCGGCTGTTGCTGCTGCTGCTGCTGCTGCTGCTGCTGCTGAGAAGTTTGGTTTTTAGAGGTCTGTAGTTGAGAAGCATGTATTGTTAAAGATTGGGACTGTGTTGCAGGCTGGCTTTGGGTGGGCTGCTGACTCTGAGTTGGCAGCTGCGTTTGTCCACTATACATGGGCACTTGTTCGTCATGATGTGGACTCTCTGGTTCGTCAGTCAAGTCAGCTTCTTCGGGTTCCTGCACACAATTTAAAAATAAATGTTAGAAAGTACATCGACATTGCCTTCAAAACCAAAAAAAAGACAAAGGCATTTTATGCAAAATTTTATTTGATTTCCAAACATTTGAATTTAAAATATACAGAGGCACAGGTGTGGTTGTGTGGTAAGAAGCTTGCTTCCCAACCACATGGTTCCCAGGTTCAATCCTACTGTGTGAGACCTTGGACAAGTGTCTCCTACTATAGCATCAGGCTGATCAAAGCCTTGTGAGTAGATTTGGTAGAAAGAAACTGAAAGAAGCCAGTTGTGTGTGTCCCATCATCACTACTCAACAACTGGCGTTGGTGTGTTTACTTCCCTGTAACTTAGCAGTTCAGCAAAAGGCACAGACAGAATAAGTATCAGACTTTAAAAGTAAGTCCTGGGATCAGTTTGTTCAACCAAAAACCCTTCAAAGCAGTGCCCCAGCATGGCCACAATCAAATGACAAACAAGTAAAAGATAAAAGACATTAGGAAGGTGCAGGCTTGGTCATGTGGTTAAGAAATTTGCTTCCCTACATGTATTGGGTTCAGTCACACTGTGTGCTACTTTAAGTGGGTGCCTTCTACAATAGCCCTGGGTCAACCAAAGCCTTGGGAATGGATTTCAAAGATAGAAACTGAAAGAAGTCCATTTTGTGACTAATCATTGTTTTCCCGTGCCAGTGACATGTAAAAAGCACCCATTACACTCTTGGAGTGGTTGGTGTTAGGAAGGACATCCAGTCATAGAAACCATACCAAATCAGACAGAAAATTGGTGCAGCTTACCAGTTCCAGTCAAACCATCTAACCCATGCCAGCATGGAAAGCAGACATCAAATGACAACTATGATGATGATATGTTTGTTTTTATGTTCGGTTCTAATAAAAGCAGTTTTACCAAATTAATCTGAAGGGTTACTCCATACTTTTGTAGAGTACAAAAATATTATTCTTTAACAATAATAGTACTGACAGTGGCTTCAAAGTTTCATTTGATTAAATTGAAAGCGTGGTTAATTGATTGGTAGGCAGTTTCAGGACCAGAGGAGTTACCATTTTAAAAACTGAGCTAAATACATGCGTTTCCATAGATTGAGATTGACCGTAACAGAGTTTGGCAAAGACTGAAAGTAGCCAGCTTTGAAATTCACTGTTTGAAGCTGTGAAATGCAATGATTTTAGGATAACAGAAGGTACACTGTCAGAATCGGTCATTTTGTTTGGCATGAACAAAGGAATTTTCACAATTGCTGATGAGATTGGTATTGTGGAGACAGAAAGATTGGGAGGAATTTTATTAAATGTGTGTTGTATGGGAACATAGACAGAAAATGGGGGAGCAGGGTCTTTCACTTGGAAGAAATGGTGGTGAGTAGGAAGGTTTTACAAAGCTGGTGGATAACTTCTTGGCAAGGGACCAGAAACCTAGAATTTGGTTAAGTGAGAGAAATTGCAAGCAGTGGCATGCCTAGAGACAACTTTTGCTTTTCTGTTCATTGTCTCTCAGCTGTCCTCAAAGTTGGTGGTTAGTGACCACCTCCAACCACTTTTAAGCAGTGTTCCTTGCTTGTATTGATGCAGTACAGCAACGAATAAACCACTTAAGAATTTGGCATTCACTGGCTTTTGGATGGGTGAGAGATGTGCAAGAAACATATCTAGAAGGATAGTTTAAGTTACCTGCTTAGATGGACAGTGAAGAACATTTGCTTTGCCAACCTATTTGTTGATAAGAAATGAGAGTTAGGGGTTGTAGGGTATGCAAAATCTATTGGTCAGATGATACTATTAGTACAAAGATAATAATGCTTGAGTAAAAGCTAAGTTCAGAGATAAGAAAGCGATCAAGGTTGCTTTACAGTTGAATGGTTAATCATAAGAAGGACACCCAGCTAAATGATTAAGCAGACTCCTAATATATGTCTGATAACAATGGCAAACAACCCTGGTGGTATTTGAACATAGAATGCAGAGGGGAAAGACTAAACACTGAAAGATTGGTGAAGTGTAACTATGTAAGAAAATATCATATAAATTTATTACCTTAACTACAAAATCCAACATGTTATTATTTTAAAAATAATTAAAAAGAAAAAAGTAACAATGTCATATTTATAGTTATTTATGATTTTTTTGAAAAAAAAACAAAATAATAATACTAAGAGAAAATAATTACCTCTTCAGGACAAAGCTCATAGGCTCTGGTTAAAGTACTTCTAGCACTATGAGATCGTTCCAGGAAATAACTGTTGAAGAAAAAAAATAATAATAATAACAACGGTGATAATGATGATGATGATAACAACAACAATAACACAAAATAAAAAAAAAAACTTTCTACAGTTTGTATTCAGCACAAAGAACCATAACCAAATACTTTAATCTCTTAGCATTTAAACTAGCCATATCCAGCCTAATTATTCTATGTTTTGTGTTCAGACTGGCCAGATCCAGCCCCTTACACCAACCCCACAATGTTACTCTAAAAATAACCAATCACATCATTGAAATCTCAAAGCTACGAGATAATGCGGGATTAATCCAAAACAATGTAAATAAATAAGCATTACATTTGACAGAGTAATCTGAATACCCAAGGGTTAAGATATTTTATTTGATGTTTTACCAATTCTGCCAATCGACTGACTTCAATAATTTCTAGCATAAGCACCAAGCTAGAAATTTGGAGGGGAGAAACAGTCAATTATATAGACCCCAGAGCTAGGCTGGCACTTTATTTTATCAACCTTAGATGGATGAAAGGCAAAATTAAAGTCAAAAGATGAAGAGCCAGAGCAAATACTGCTGAAGGAAGCACAGAAATGTGACACAGAATGTCATCATTCCAGGTGACCAAAATATAGTTAGTAAGGGATGTGGGTAAAATGTAATTATTTGGAACTTTGGTTAGAAATTTCAAGAATGTGGAATGCACAAACTAAATTTGTGCCTAACACTTAGCAATAACATCTTTACAAGGATGAAAGGCAAAGTCAACCTCGGCGGAATTTGAACTCAGAACGTAATGGCAGACAAAATACCGCTAAGTATTTCGCCCGGTGTGCTAACGTTTCTGCCACCTCACTGCCTGGGATAGTCTTCTACCTGGTCAGCTCCTGTCAACTGTCCTACTCATGCATACATGGAAGACGGATGTTAAACAATGATGATGATAGTTTACTAAGACTTCTAAACAAACTTAAGATGGAATTACAACCACAAAACCTAACAATAAGAATTCCACTGAAACGTGTCACTCTATTGAGTATGTTTATATTTGTGCTTAATCACTGCTGGAGCCCACTCCATCAGAACTGACAGAGTCTACAAAGCTACATAAACAGCTATGAAATATATAAACTGTTTAAACAAAACAAAAAGTACTTACCCATTAGAGGTCTCATTGGATTGAGCTGGAGGTGACCAATTATTATAAGTATACTGGGCATTACCAGGATAAGGCCTCTGGAAATCAAACATAAGAATCAAATTAGCTGACAATATAGTATCAATGAGAAGAATGTAACATTATAATTATAAATACACAGGGCATTACCAGAAAAAGACCTCTGAAAACCAAACATAAGTTGGATCAGTTGAAAAGAGTGTAGCATAATTAGAAAAATTTTTTTTTCAGAACTGGAAATGGTTTTAATAATCATTTACAGAGCATGAGGGCTATAAATATAGGTTTAAAAGAGTTAATATTGGACATTATAGAGCAGATAAGAAATTTCTCAACCACTAAAAATACTATATGAAATTGTAATTGATGCCAGCATGGCTGTATGGTTGAGAGGTTTGCTTCTCAACTTCATGGGTTTGAATTCAATCCAACTGAATGATACCTTGGGGCAGGTGTCTTTTGCTACAGCCCCAGGTTTACTAAAGCTTTGTGAGTGGATCTGGTAGATTGAAACTGAAAGAAGTTCATTTTATACATGTGTGTAGGTGTCTGACCCCCTGTCTTGACATAACACAAGAGTTATGAGCATTGCCATCATGCAAGCAGTTTCTGCTATAGGAAAAATACCTTGCTTGGAAACAGGAAGGGCATCTCGCTGTTGAAAATTTGCCCCAATAAGCTTTGTACAACCCATGCAAGCATGGGAAAGGAGACATTAAAACCATGACATAGAAGACATATAACAACCAACTACTACCTACAATTCTGCAATAGTAGTTGTTATTTTATTTACTTGATGCACATGTAACACACATAATCCAATACTAGACTATCACCAGAGATATCAATTGATATCAAAATGGACTTAAGGGTATGAAATGCACAACCTCAAACATTCTGTCTACTTGGCAAGCTATGATTATTATTCATTAATTACTCTACAATCATTGTATATAGAGATGCACCTGTGCAGATGAAAATTTACCATGTGCAGCACCACATAAAAGCACCCAGCACACTGTAAAGTGGTTGGCATTAGGAAGGGCATCCAGCCATAGAAACCATGCCAAATCAGATTGGAGTCTGGTGCAGCTCCCCAACTCTGGTGAAACTGTCGAACCCATGCCAGCATGGACAACGAATGTTAAATGATGATGATGATCTTGTTGCAGATAAAAACAAATTGTTATATTTATTGATGCACTGATTGCACTTCACAGTTAAACAAATGTTGTCGTCAAAATTATACTTCTTCAAGCTCACCTAATATGTACATAGTGACATTATGCCTACAGACATTCTTGAACTAGTTTAAAATGTTAGCCAAGGATGATAAATAACACTTAGTAACAGGAAAAAACTCAACTCTAGTTTCATATCCTGTTCTACATTAAAATGTGTGGCTTTAATGTATATATATTTGTACATACATATCAGCATTTGTGTGTATGAAGGATTCATTAGACTTCTCTTCTCAATTATTTTCAGTCATGTTTTTTTATTAATGCCTGTGTGTGAGAGTGTAATATAAAATATGATAAACACAAGTTTATATCATAATTTACCCTACATTTGCTGTTTATCATAACCAGTGGTACTACAAAGTACAGTAACAACCACACCACTATACTGGATGCAGACTGGATGATAATGCTCTATAAGGAACTCTAAACTCACCCGTAGAAGTCATATCATTTGTGAGTTACAAGTTCTGATTAATATATAAAAGTCACGAATATCAAACAATAAAAATTGATAAGAATGAATTAAAAAAAGAACAAACATATTTAGAGTCGAGCATCACCATCATTCAAATGATGTTGTTTGTTTTTAGTCTTCCATGAAGAACATGTCTGGCCATGGAGAAACATTTCCTTGCATGGAAAATAGGTGAGGGCTGGTGACAGCAAACGCATCTCTGGTCATAGAAAGTCTACCTCAATAAACTCCATCTGAACCATGCAAGCATGGAAAAAGTGGACATAAAAACAATGATGATAATCATCATCATCATCCTTAACATGAAGCAATGCAAAAGCAAAGCAAGCTCTTGAAATCAATGTCATTTTTATGCCAGCTTTTATGAACAGTTCATCAGCATTTGTGTGTTAGATCTTTTTTCACTCGTTACCATATACCAAAGCATAGGTTGCCCAGAAACATGCTATGTCTCAAGTTTCTTGTGTCTGCAGTATTGTAATCATATAGAAATCACTTACCCGCTCTAGCTCATCACTAAGCCACTCAACTGCCCAAGTCCACTTCCTTTTCAGATCACCATTACTCTGTAACATCTGAGCTGCAGGGATACAACTACAAAAATAAGAGAGAGAGAAAACATTTAAGAGATAAGCTTCAAATAGCAAATCACAACAATCCAACTCACTTAACCTACTTCTTCCTTTCAGCTGAAACACAAAACTAGAATTGCTCCAGTTTCGTTACTTTTCTGCAGTACCATTTATTTATAGACATGTCCTCAATCTTTTAACTAACTCATATCACAAGTATTTGATAACAAATCTGAGCCATGACTAAGTTCAGTGGGATTCTATGAGAAATCATTGAACCTAGTCCTTGGCAAACGACATTCAATAACTCTTTATCCATGCCTCTGCATAAAATTCTCAGACATACATCATTAAGTACCTGGGTTTTTCCAGGCTCTTTCAAATGCAAAATTTGGTGAAGATGACATCCTTCTGGCAAAACTATTGGAATAATAGCTGGAGCAAACATCAATGCTCTTATATCAATCTTATTGCATTATTTATGTTTTATTTCGAGAGGCAACTGAATGATTAGCCCATATACCATATTGTACACTACTACAAAACTACAAAAGGAGTAGTGATGTTTTTTGTTTTTTTCTAGACAGCCACTATACAGACTTTGGGTGGTTAAAAGCTATAAAATGGGCTTTTCGAAAATACAAGAAATTGAGACAAATCAATACATTTTCATTTTTGCGTAATTTAGACAAGTTTATTCCCCACACCCTATACACACACACACACACACACACACACATATATATTTTACTGAAATCGTAATTTTCAGAAAATAAAACAAAATTTCATAACAGCAATAATTCATGAAGAAAAACTTACTGTGTAAAAAGCAACACCATCATTTTGATGCATTGATAGGCTCTTTTTTGATAATGATTTTTAGACCGTTGAATGGTATCAAATAAGCCATCTCTATCATCAGGAATACCTACAGACAGAAGAATTTTTAACTTAATATGAATTTATTTTAAATTTAAAATGCATAAGCATGATCAAACTTAATATAAATGCATTAATATCAAGTGATTCAATTTTAAGTCTAATTCTAAAATACTACAATCATATGTTTTACAGAAAGAGACAGACAGACCGAGATAGAGACACAGAGAGACAGACAAAGTTTCTATGTACAAAATAGATCAGAATTCAACACAATCAAGTTTAACTAATTTTTGAAACACTGTTCTTCAAAATGTTCTCGGCTAGTGTTTCAACATTTATGGATATTCATAATAAAACTATTATAACTTGTCATTTATTACTGAAATTATTGTATTTAATCTTGTGTTCAAGAGTAGGTCATTAAACAGTCCTAATTCCAGTTATTTCCAGTTATTATTCAAAATAATGGGAGTTATAAGATAGACAGAGACCCAGAACAGAATTAAAATTCCATGAAAGAAAGGGACTGAAATGAGAGATGTTTTAATATCCTACAGTATTAAGCAGTCAGGAAAAGGTTAAGCATTGGTACATTTCTACAGTAAGAATTAAGCATTAGTAAATCTACCTTTAAGTGCATTGTGAATTCGATGATTTTGCCACGAATCATCAAGCATTAACATTTGAAATAAAAGTTCCAAATAGGGTTTCAATTCATAAGTGTATGAGTAAGCCACCTGTAATAAAAGAAAATATATCATTCATCAACATTTTGATTTTGTCTTCTTCATACAAAACAATAAAATTTTTTTTAAATAATCTTGCATAAACAAATCTATACAACTTCTGCAATACTAAAATATATTTCTCTTATATTCACACACTCTCTGCCACCTTAATCATTACCTTTAGTCATATTGAAAATATTTAGTCCTTTTGATACTAATCTGACAGAGACTGGCCCTATAATATAAAGTGCTGGTTCTGTAATATTAAATGCTGGTTCTCTATATAAAGTTCCCATTTTAAAGAGATCTAAATTAAAATCTTCCATCAACGTGTCATATTCCAAACATCAGCTTAATAAGGATAGTTATTTTACTAAATTCTTCATTATTTTCAAAATTAATTGAAACAAACCCAGTGTATTTCAACAGATATAACAAAAGGGTTTTAAAGTAATTAAAATGAAAGTGAACAATGAAAGCAAATATTTTGACATCCACCAACAAACTACAATCTCTATCCTCATACAATTTGCATTTATTCGAAAATCAGAAAAAGAGGGAGATATTTTTAAATCCTTGACTAACACACAAAGCATAGGCTTTAATCTTGGTTTCTATAGTGTTAAGAAGAAGAGATGTGTATCAGAAGCTGGCTAGAAACTTAATCAATAAACAGTTTGTTATGGCAGACTGTTCTCAAACAATCTGACCATAAGAGCCATAAAAATAAGAGCCTCCAAACTGCTACAAAGTCATACAGAAAAACGAGAGAAACTGAGAAAACCAGTAATGCTTTGCCATTGACAAACAGAATTCAAACAAAGGTATTCTGCCAGGAACATTAGGCTTCACTTCTTCTTGACATTAAATTCTTTGTGCTACAAAGTCAGTTTGGTGCTTATTTACAAATGTAATCATACTATTCTATATTTTTGAGATGAGAAATTATGTGCATTATTTACAATGGATAGACAGGTGTCCTCATCTTGTTTGTTGTTATCACGTTTTGGCTGATGTACTCTCCAGCCTTCATCAGGTGTTCTGGTGGAATTTCGAACCCAACCCTTTGACTAATGGGGTACACTGTTCTCATTCCTAAGGTATGCTGCTGATGTTATTTATCTGTTGATATTATTTTCCAAGTCCCTGCCTGAGAATCCAAGGATTAGTAGCCTGTGCTTTTATCCACTACACTATATGCCCGTGAGCTATTATAGAGTGAATTTCAGGGCTTATAAACCTAGTATTTTATCGTTTCTTAATACCGGTTCCCATATTACATTCATATCTGCACTTGGTCTGCTTAGGAGGTTATTGTATCCTAACATATGTGCAGCTTCTTTTAATTTTCGTATTTTCCAGTGGTGTTCTCTGTCAATTATTTTAATGTCATCCTACAACGGGAGGTGGTCTCCGTTTTTCCATACATGATTGGCGATACCTGATTTTTCAACAACCCCACATGTCAAAGCTTTACGATATTCCTCTACCCTTACTTTAAGGGGGTGGCATGTTTTACCTTTGTATAACCTACCACAATCGCATGGGATAGGGTACATGCAGTTTTTGGTCATATTCTCTTCCATGGGTGGTTTTACTCAGAGAAGATATTTGCGAAGGGTGGTATTACTTCTGAATACTGTCCTGATGTCATATGGACAGCATGTGTTTTGTATCTTTTCCGAGACTCCTTGACACAGGGTAGACAAACTGTGCTCAGTTCATGGGTTTTATCTTCTCTCCTCTTCCTAATAGGAGTGGACATATGTTCTTTGAGTAGTTGTTGCATAGCAAATTGTTTCTTAGCCTGATCATTTCTTCCTGGTGCATATCAGGATCGCTACTTATAGTCCTTGTTTGATGTTTTAGGCACTGAACAATCCCTCTCTTTATATTGTATGGATGGTGAGAATTGAAGCTGAGGTATTGTCTAGTGAAGGTTGGCTTGTGGTATACAGATGTCCTGAACAAGCATTAAGCATTAATAAATTTACCTTTAAGTGCACTGTGAAGTCAATGTTACTAATACGTCCAGGAATGTCAGCTGATTGTCCTTTTCCTTTTCTACTGTGAACCATATGGATGGCTTTATTGAGTTTACATGATCTAGTAGGTTCAAAATTCCACCAGAACAGCTGATGAAGGCTAGAGAGTACATCAGCTGAAACACTGCGATAACAACAACATGGGGACACCTATCCGTCCATTGTAAATAAAAAAAAGTTAATCATAGTTTCCAAGTAGACTTGTAAGCTTCTAACTGCTGCCGCTGTCACCGCCATCATCATCATGTATCAATACTCCAGCTGGACTATAAGAGATCCAGACCCACCGAAACAATGTGTCAAAAGTAAAATTCTTGAAAGCTCTCAACTGCCAAAAATTTTGCATGTTGCTAATTATGGTTTTCAAATAAGTTAAAAGTAAAACAATACTTATATAAAACTATAAAATATATGAAACTACTCACCTGCCATAACAGTTCACTCAAGACTGTTGAGGAGAAATGAGGATTTTCCCAACTGCAAAACTATAAAGAGATATATTTCAAATGAATTATCAGTAAAATTTTACAAGAAATTAACAATGTAATTCAAAAAAATTTTTTCAGCAATCTAAATCAAAAGTAATTTCATATATATTACGTGCACTTTAAAAGTGTTCTCATAAAAATTCTTTCAGTCTTAGACAGAAATAAATAAATTTAGAAATTATAAATATCTTGAAGGATGCTTCCAGCAGTTTCAAATTTTTGATTGCTTTTCTATTTAAATGATAAAATGGTGTCTCACCAAATATTCTTAATTATTTCTAATTAAATGATTATTTAACTAGTGAACAATATTTCACCAGCTTTAGTCCCCAGCAAAAAATCTGACATTTGAATAATTCTCTCTCTTAGAATTAATTCCTATTTAGTCACAAGTGTGGCCATGTATTTAAGAAGCTTGATCTCTCAACTGTGTAGTCTCAGGTTCAGTCCCACTGCATGGCACCTAAGGTAAGTGTCATCTACTATAGCCCCAGTGCCAACCAAAGCCTTGTGAGTGAATTTGGTAGGAGGAAACTGAAAGCAGTACATTGTGTATGTGTATGCATATATACACACACACACATATATATATATCATCATCATCATCCTCATCGTTTAACGTCATATATATATATATAGGAGTGGCTGTGTGGTATGTAGCATGCTTACCAACCACACGGTTCTGGGTTCAAGTCCCACTGCATGGCACCTTGGGCAAGTGTCTTCTACTATAACCTTGGGCCGACCAAATCTTTGTGAGTCGATTTGGTAGATAGAAACTGAAAGAAGCCCATCATGTATATATATATATATATATATATATATATATATATAATGTATATGTTTGTGTGTCTGTTTGTTCCACTGCACCATCACTTGACAACCAATGTTGGTGTGTTTGCGTCACTGTAAATTAGCAGTTCAACAAAAGAGACCGATAGAATAAGTTCTGGGGTCGATTTATTTGACTAAAGGCGGGGCTCCAGCATGGTCGCAGTCAAATGACTGGAATAAAATATATATGTATAGGTATATCAATCACCAATATCATTTTAACGCCCACTTTTCCATACTTGTCAAGACAGATTCTCTACAGCTGGATGCCCTTCTTGTCAGCAACTCCCACCTCTTTCCAACCATGGTTATATTTTTCCCATGGCCAACCATGTTTCAATGGAAGATTGGAAATGAACACCATCACTAGTTTGTTTAACAACCATTACATGATGTCAAGACAAGGCACATACATGTGTACATATGTGTGTGTGTGTGTGTGTGTGTGTGTGTGTGTGTGTATCCTTTTCTTGACATCTAATGATTGTTGTAAATGAGCATCACCATCACACAAGTGGTGTTATTCATTTCCAGTCTTCTGCAAAGAACATGTCAAACCATGGAGAAATATTAGCTTAAAATTTTTGCACAAGGCCAGTAATTTTGGGAGAGTGGATAAGTCAATTACATGGACCCTGGTGCTAGCTGGCAATGACTTTATCAACCCCAAAAGGACGAAAGCAAAGTCGACTTCAGCGAAATTTACTCAAAACATAAACACGGACGAAATGCCACTAAGCATCTCGCCTGGTGTGCTAATGAATCTACCAGCTTGCCACCTTCAACCACGAAAAATATTACCTTGCTCTGAAAATAGGCGAGGATTGGTGATAAGGAGGGCATCCAGCTGTAGAAAACCTGCCTGACCCATGTAAGCAAAGAAAAGTGGATATTAAATGATGATGATGTAGATATCCAACATATCCTGTCTCTCAAATCCTGAGGTTGATGCATAGTGGATGTGCACATGTGTACACACATGCACACAATAATATATTTCACCATGCTCGTAAACATATAAAAAGTAGAAGAGAAAGCAAAATCTTACTCACCCTCAGTAACTTTGTTGTGTCCTCAGAGTTATTACAATCTTCAATGACCTTTTTAACATAGCTGGATCTGTTATACAATATATCAGCTACCTGAGTTTGTATAGGCATGAGTGAGGCACAACATGTAGGGTCACCATGCGGATTGGCTAAAGGAGATGAACCCTGAAATAAAGCATGAAACGGAAACTAACAGAAAGGATTCACAGAAAGGATTCATTGGTGACAATCCACTTAAATGCTGTTGCCATCAAAATTGATACAACTTACACTACAAAGAATATGAAGAATATCATACTGTCCATTTTTATATATCAGAAACTTATAATATATCATTAACCTTTTCATTACTATATTTGTTACTATAAATTATGAAGAATTCGGTAAAATAGCTTTTGTCATTATTAAGTTGATATCTAGAACACAAATTAGTGTGTAATTTAAGAAAGGTTTTAGATCAATTAAAAAACAGGAAGTTTGTATGATAAAACTAGTGGCAATCTTGGGCAGGTTGGTATCAAAAGGGTTAATGTTAGTGAACCACTGAATCTCAGTGTTTTCAGGCTTGTACTGTTAGAAACCTGTTAATAGTTCAATTTGTAAGCCTAAATTGTTACACATTTAACCTGAAGAAAATCAAATTTGCCTAAGTGAGTGGTTGTGTGATAAGTAGCTTGCTTACCAACCACATGGTTCCGGGTTCAGTCCCACTGCATGGCACCTTGGGCAAGTGTCTTCAACTATAGCCTCGGGCCGACCAAAGCCTTGTGAGTGGATTTGGTAGACGGAAACTGAAAGAAGCCCGTCGTATGTATGTATGTGTGTTTGTGTTTGTCCCCCCCACCATCGCTTGACAACCGATGGTGGTGTGTTTACGTCCCCGTAACTTAGCGGTTCGGCAAAAGAGACCGATAGAATAAGTACTAGGCTTACAAAGAATAAGTCCTGGGGTAGATTTGCTCGACTAAAGGCAGTGCTCTAGCATAGCCACAGTTAAAATGACTGAAACAAGTAAAAGAGTAAAGAGTAAGTCAAATTTGATTTGAGAAAGAAAGAGCTCATAAGATTTTAGTTTATTGGAAGTGGTAGTCTATTTTTTGCTACAAGTGTCATCAGGAGAGACGAAGACTAAATTAATGAAAATAAAAGAAACGAAAAAAAAAAAAAGCAGTTAAAAAAATGCTAAATCATAAAATAATTAGTTCTTACATTGACTGATGACTGACATTTGGCTGACACATCACAGCAACGCGTTAGGTGAGAAACAACAGAGAAAAGTTTACTCAGATCAGCATACTGGTACTTGATGGCAGGTCCTGGGCCTTCGTCAAGAGCCACCAACATGAACTGAGCAGGAACATTTAACCTCAACAGCTGTTGCTTCTGCAATCATAGAAATAAAAATCAAGTGAATTCACATTTGTTTTTTTAACACAAAATTTATGGAATGTTTTTTAGTACAACTCATTTCATTAATTCATAGAATTTACATATCTCTGGTGGATGTTTGCTGAAACAGTGGTTACATAACTATATATGTGTATATAACAACACACTCTCAAACAGAAACTGCAGCCATATGTATTTATTCAGAGAAAATAATAGCAATTATAAATCAACCTCTTCTATAACTGAAATGCTTGAGTTAGCTTAAATGATTTAAGCGTTTTGTAATTGTATTTCAAATATAATAAGACAAAGTCTATGTGTTTCAATCAATTTTGGAAATAATATAAGTATTCCAAGAGATTTCATAAAATAATTCATTTCATCAGTCTCAGCTACTATTTAGAATGTGTGTGTGTGATTCTTCAATAAAATTATAAAAGCTTTTCATTTAAATATGAAGAGATTCAATGCTTTGTATGGTAGAACTAGAAACAGTATCAGGCATGTTGGTCTCAAAAGGGTGCAAGAATTCAAATTTTCAATGTGATGTGAAGACAGTTTTTAACTTAAAAAGGATAAGTTTATTGCAAAAAAAAAAAAAAAAAAATAGCAACCACTAGTAGGTTAAATATATCAAATGAGACTGAAATGTTTTGTTCAGTGATTGCCATATGTTACAAACTCACAACTCAATAGACATTATAATAGCTGGTATCCTTCTAAAGAAATCTTGTCACAATAACCTCAGCCAGAAACAAACAAATAATACCATCTTGTAACCAAAGGGAAACACAAACCTTGTTTTACATGGAAAAATTACATATAGCGGTGTGTATGTTTATATATATATATATATATATATATATATATATATAAGAACGCCGTTGGTTATGACAACAAGGATCCCAGCTGATACGATCAACGGAACAGCTTGCTCGTGAAATTAACATGCAAGTGGCTGAACACTCCACAGACATGTGTATCTTTAACGTAGTTCTCAGGGAGATTCAGCGTGACATGGAGTGTAACAAGGCTGGCCCTTTGAAATACAGGTACTACTCATTTTCACCAGCTGAGTGGACTGGAGCAACGTGAAATAAAGTGTCTTGCTCAAGGACACAATGCATCGCTGGGAATTGAACTTACGACCTTACAATCGTGAGCTGAATGCCCTAACCACTAAGCCACGCACCTTCACTGCACACACACACACACACACACACACACACAGAGCTGGGGTAGCCTTGTATCTCTTCTGCAACAAGACACCTGTACCTGTCTTACTATTATATTTTGGCCTTTCAACACTTGCAATAAATCCACCTCTCGCAAGACTACCCCCACCCCCCACCCTCAATCAAGGGCTTTTGCCATGCAAGTTACTTGTTGACCTCACGAGTACCAGTGCTGCAAAGAAAAAGGTATCCAGCACATTCTGTGAAGTGGTAGGCTTTAGAAAGGTCATTCATTCAGCTATAGAAACATATCGTTGAAAAGGGACAAGAGAGACATTTAGGGATGAGAATCCTTTGACCTTCCCAAACAACTTCTGAAGTGCTGGTGGCATGATAAAATGCATCCAGTACACTCGGTAAAGTAGCTGGTAATGGGAAGGGCATCCTGTTATAGAAAACATACCAAAAATAGATGTGGTCTTTAACCAATCAAGGAGGGCAAATAAGTCTCAATAAGGACTTGGTCTGTAACAACTCATTCAACCCATTCCAACCTAGAAAAGCAGACATAAAAATGATGATGATGATGATAATGATTATGACAATGTCTATACTTACTTCTTCTGTGCCAAGATTGGAGTAAAGGAGAAAGAGATTAAAATACTGTTGCAGGTGCCTTCCGTGCTCAGACACTTCCTTTTTCAGCAGATTCAGGATCTCTGTCAACAAGTGATCGCTAAGTGTAGCACTTGGATCAGTGGCTTGACCAACTAGAAACAAATAAAGACGGATCAGTGGCTTGACCAACTAGAAACAAATAAAGACAATGTTCACAGTTTATAGAAGGAAAATAAAAATTTCTATCCAAAGTAACATTTAACAGTTTTAAATGTTCAAGTGAATTTTACCAATTGAGATGAAACTATTTTTCCATCACTATTTCCCATCATTTGATATTTAAGTTAATATGTTCAAATCACTATTTGAAACATGACGTTGTGTATATATATATATATATATATATATATATATATACTAGCAGAGATACCTAGCGTTGCCCGTGTTACATGCAATTGAAGAACTAGACTTGTCTGTTATATTTTCTCTAATGAACTGGAATACAAAATTGCAGATGAAGGTTCTCTCCCTCTTTACACACCCTAAAAAAATTCTAATCATGACACATATATCCCATACTACCAATCTTTATGCGCAGATTCCAAAATTCCAGTCTTATGGAACCTGTTAAAAGGATTTTGCTCCTGAAAAATGGAGGTCATGGAGCTCTAAAATGTGGGAGTTAAGGCCCCTATTGGGGGTGGGTGTCTTAATGTCAACCAGAGAAGTTGAATTGTTGAGAATCTTTTTAACTTGGGTCTTATATGTATTGTTCGAATTTCTTTGAAATAGGAAATATACGTATGTTCACTGGGTTTGTAAAAGAGAGCAAAGCTACAGGAAACCAAAAGATGAATGATCACAATAAACAGTCAGCAACCCTACCCTAGTTGTTACCACTCACCATGCAGGTGACAGGCACAGCTGTAAGATGCATTACGGATCTATAGCAATTGGAAGGGCATGACCCAACTCAAATAAACATTAACCCTGCCATCACCACTCAGTCTAGAAAGCTTTTTCCCTTTCTTGTCTTCCAAGTTACTTGGTGACTCACAATTGCTGGTGGCACAAAAAAAAAATGCACCCAGTACACATTGTAAAGTGGTTGGTGTTAAGAAGGGCATCCATCCAAAACTGACATTGGAGCTTGACACAGTCCAGTGGCTCTTGGGGTCCTATCAAACTGTCCAACTCATACCAGCATTGAGGACAGATGTTAAAGGATGATGAAAAATCCAGAGTTGTCAGTGGTTGGCCATTAATAACAATAGGAAATGTATTAAATCAAAAGATAAAGTTTTTTTTTCTTTTATTATTTTTATAATTTTGCTTAAATGATATTACTCTAGGCATGAAGGAAATGGTAAAGTGAATTTGTTATCAAAAATACTGAACTTACCCTGAATAAATGGAGAAGGACATGGTCCATCTTGCAAAGTATAATGAGCAAGAAAAACCAGCATTTTCGCAAATGCTCCTCGTACCTGAAGAGAAAATACCAGATAGAAGAGTTTATTCAATTTTCCTTCAAGTTAATTTACTGTTTAAATTAAGTAACAAAATATATGAAATACAATGGATGTTTTTTTTTTTTAATTCTGATATTAAAAAGAATGAATGAAAAAAATAGTGGTTTTAAAGATTGTAATATTTAAAAAAAAATAAAACTAATGAACTCCTCACAAAAATTGTAGCTAGACATATTTCAAAACTGAAATATTTCCCTAAACAGAAAAACAAAAATTTAAATGTTAAATGGTCTTGAAGCAATTACCTCTCTAACTATTTCATAAAACAACTTTATACAGTTAAATAATCCGGAAAATTCTAACACTGAAGAAAATACATTTGTTAAATAAGTGAAGTTAATAATCACCATGTGGAGAAACATACTAGTCTCTTTTACTTGTTTCAGACATTTGACTGCGGCCATGCTGGAGCACCGCCTTTTTAGTTGAGCAAATCGACCCCAGGACTTATTCTTTGTAAGCTTAGTACTTATTCTATTGGTCTCTATCAAACCGCTAGGTTACGGGGATGTTAACACAACAGCATCGGTTGTCAAGCGATGTTGGAGGGACAAACACACACACACACACACATACATATATATATATATATATATATATATATATATATATATATATACATACATATATACGACAGGCTTCTTTCAGTTTCCGTCTACCAAATCCACTCACAAGGCTTTGGTCGGCCCAAGGCTATAGTAGAAGACACTTGCCCAAGATGCCACATAGTGGGACTGAACCCGGAACCATGTGGTTGGTAAGGAAGCGACTTACCACACAGCTACTCCTGTGCCTATGCTTACCACACAGCCACTCCTGCACCTATACTTACTACACAGCCACCTGCGCCTAGTATGAATATTCTTAAATTAAATATTGATCTAATTAAGTCTATGAATTATATAAAGTTAAATATAAACAACAATAAATTAATTAGGTAGTTTGTTATGCTAATTCATGAACTCACCTCTGAACTGGGGCATTCCAAAAGGTATTCTGCAAAGCGATTGGTATGAGCAAATAAAACATTATGCACAAACCAGCTGCGCACAGATTTGCTGTTTCTCATATGGATACACAATGCATCATACCATTCATTGGCCGGACCTCTGCAATTAAGAATGTCACAAAACACTTAAATTCCTAAAGAGAAACTGAAGTTGAATATGAAGACTAATTACAAGTATTCCTATTTATTATCTATTATGGATTTAATCACAAAATTTTAAGTCCTAAAATAAGACCTTGATTTTGTTTACAAGCTTCAAATTACTGTACAAAACTATAGTACGCCATCTTACTATTCAGAACATCTTAAAAGTCTCTCTGACTGAATGGCACCACAATTAAACTATATTGTTTTTTAAAATAATTCTTGTAACAGTTCAGTGGAATTTAAAACCAATTTATCATTTTGGACAGTATACTGAGTCACTTCAGTAGAAATCCAATTTTTACAATCAATAAACTATGACATTTTTGTAACAAGAATACCTCTAGATCCACATTTCTACAATGATCACCATTTATCAGTTTCTTTACTACAATTCAAAGTTTTCTTAAGATATTTTAACCACAATTGTAGCTGGCATTAGGACAACAAACTAAACAGCAGATTATGAAATTAAAAAAAACAACCATCTTAATCAAAGTGATTAAAAGCAAGTCACAAGGAAATAATCTAGGAAAACTTATATTTAAACAGAGTTACTTGGGAGTTTAATTGTTAGGATACAGATTTTTCCAGAAGTTACCAGGTCTCCTTAAGCAAGCAGATCTATGCACAAACTGAAAACAAAATTCATTTTGACAAACCTACAATAATTCTAAAATCACAAGAATTCCAAAAAGTGTGCCACAATTTTATATAGCAAATTTCTATTCTTTAACGTCTCACAATTTTATAGTCAAGTGTTCAAGCCATCTGATAAACAGATTGCAATTTATAATGAAAGAACTGAACTAGAAAGTTGTGGGAATGAACAATAAATGGAAGTGTTAGTATTAAATCATATTATGATGATTTAAAAAACAAAATGCTAAGAGACTATCCAGTGTAACATTGGAATTAATTTCCAAGAGGTGTATCAGTTACCTGGCAAGCTGATAAGTGACTTGCAATGTAATTTGCATAATCAAAGATGGAATAAATGTTAATGCCCCTTGAAAACAAAGGACTTTGAGAAATGGGAGTAATAGAAAATATTAGCGATCCAAGACATTGTAAATCATCATCATTTTAATGTCTAATTTTACAGATGGATAGAATTTACAGAAGTGGATTTTCTATAGATAGAAGCCCTTCTTTGACACCAACCTTCATCTGCTTCCAAAGAAGGTAATATTTCCCCATAGTTAGGTTTCCACAAAATATTGTAAATGAATGACATACATTTACAACAATCACACAATGCTGAGACAAGGAGACACAAACACATACATACATACACACATATAAAATGTTTCTTTTAGCCTCCATCAACTGAAGAGTTTTAGTTGAACAAATCGACCCCAGGGCTTTTTTTTTTTTTGTTTAAAAGCCTGGTATTCATTCTCTCAGTCTCTTTTGCCAAACTGCTAGATTATGGGGACGTAAGCACACCAAAACCAGTTGTCAAGAGGTGGAGTGGAAGAAACAAACAAAAAAAATTCAGATATACACAACGGGTTTCTTTCAGTTTCCGTCTATCAAATCCACTCACAAGTCTTTGGTCAGCCTGAGGCTATAATAGAAGACACTTGCCCAAGGTGCCACACAGTGGGACTGAACCTGGAACCATGTGATAAAGGAACAAGCTTGTTACCACACAGTCATACGTGCCTACGATATGGCAAAAAAATATTTTCTTTCATAAAGTAAAACCATAATGTATTGAAAGTTCAAGTCTATGAATAATCAATAACTTACTTTATAGACTAATTCAGTAATACATGATACATTTAAAAGTTCTCACCGTAAAGACTTCTTGGTATGAAAACCAACAGTGAATAAAAATTTTGATCCCAGCTCAACACTGATTAAGGCCATTTGTTCAGCATCAGCAGGCTTTAAAAAAAGAATTCAGTATTAATATTTAAACAAAAAAAGAAAACAAAAACCCACTTGATATTAAATGTCTAGCAATAAGTTAATATCAATTTTTGTCAACTAAGAACATTAAAAGAGCAACTGAAAATTGCTACTTTAGAAAACAAATAGCTAATGCTGTAACAAGTGGCCCCTTTAAATAATATTGTAAATATTCTAATTAATTTTAATGAAAGAGGAAGAAAGAAATCTTTACAAGCCACACTGTTAATGGTTCTGGTTTAACTGACTTCTTTAATTCACTCAAGTTACTTCAAAACAAGGAACAGGAGTGTAGAACTACAAACTACTCGAGAAATTTTGAACTAAACATTGGAAAAAGTTACAGAAACAAATATTTGACAAAATATATATCTATGAAATACTAAAAATGTTAACAGTGATAAGGAAGAGCTTTTTTTTTTTTTTTAAATCACATCACATCATTTATTTTAATCCATATTTCCACGATGATAAATGTGAGACAGGACTTTCAGAGACGTAATGTTTTATGGCCAGATGCAATTTCTGATGCCAGCTCTTTTAGTCACATCTAATGACATGCAGGAACACAGTGTACCTATTCTAAAAACATGTGTGGGGCATGGATAATTATGATTATATGACAATGTTGTTTATAGATCAAATACTTGGAACTTCAACAATTTGTTTAAATAAATTCTTTAAATTTAGCAATATAATAGAAACTTTTGTTTTTAAATTAAGCAGAAAGCCACTTTTGTGGATGAATCACATATTTCTGGTAACTTTTTGTTTTTAATTAATCTCAGAAACACCCATGATGGCACCAGTGCTCTGGCACTTGTGCCGGTGGCACGTGTAAGGACATTCGAGCAAGATCGTTGCCAGTGCCACTGGACTGGCTCCCGTGCAGGTGGCACGTAAAAGACACCATTTTGAGCATGGCCATTGCCAGTACTGCCTGACTGGCCTTCGTGCCGGTGGCACGTAAAAGCACCCACTACACTCTCGAAGTGGTCGACGTTAGGAAGGGCATCCAGTTGTAGAAACTCTGCCAAATCAGATTGGAGTCTGGTGTAACCACCTGGTTCACCAGTCCTCAGTCAAATCGTCCAACCCATGCTAGCATGGAAAGCGGACGTTAAACGATGATGATGATGATCTAGTCTAGTGCCTTATTACTGAAGCTTCCCCAATCATCATTTAACATCCATTTTCCATGCTGGCATAGGTTGGATGGTTTGACAAGAGGTGACATAACCAAAGACTGTGCCAAGTAAATGGTGGGGGGGAACAAAAAAAAAAAAAAAAACTTTTTTATATCTCACCAGCCTATCCTGTGGACAAGGGATAGATAAAAATGGAGCATTGCACATGAGAAATTTTTTCATGAATTGAAAATATTCGGGTGAAAATTGGTTCTTCTCGTGCATGAAAAGGATGTTTTGCCGCCGAACGCAGCGCTCAATTGCAGCAGGCATCTTTAACCTCTCTTGCCTTGAAACTGAAAGGAAGTCATTCATAAAAGATTTTTATTAATCTGGAAGTTACTTAAGATGATTTACTAAAATATACTAATAGGTATACATTGACTGCTTTAATTTAAAGCTGCCACCTATATATCATACTAAATGTATATAAACCGTTGAAAGAAATGGTGCTGCAGTATTTTTCTGAGAGAGAAAATTTCTCTATGGACATGTGTTAAAAACAGTTTTATATGTACAGGAAACAGTGAATAATCCATCTGAAAGAGCATTAAGTTAAAATTACTATCTGTGTAGTATATTAAATGCATATACACATACACCATTGAAAAGCAAATTGCTTCAAGTTTAATTTTTTGCAAATGAAAATGTTACTTTATTTTAAAATTATTTTTTGTTATCCCTATGTACAATCAATGCACAACTGAGGACTGCCTCAAGTGCTTATGTAAAAGGTTCTTAGATTTGTCCTAACTTCTTACTCCTTGAGTAAGGTATGCAATACCTAATACCTTTGTGTATAGTTCTGTGATTGCATAAACTTGATTGTGTATCCATGTCCTAGGATTTTCTGTGTGATTGTATATACAGCTGTAGCCAAAAGTTTGGAACAGAGGTCTGAAAATTAGAATTTTTATATTAAATGTCCAAACATATACATTGCATATATATTTGAATCATATTGTACTTGGGCATAACAATTTTAATTCTTTAAAAAGCATATGAGAGAGAGAGAGAGAGAGAGAGAGAGAGAGAGAGATAGTGAGTGAGTGAGTGAGAGAGAGAGAGAGAGAGAGAGAGAGAGAGAGAGAGAGAGAGAGAGAAAGAGAGAGAGAAAGAGAGAGAGGGGCCTCTAAACAGTTTCCATCAACTAAATCCGCCCGCAAGGCTTTGGTCCATGTAAAGGGACTGAACCAAGGACCATGTGGCTTGGGAGAAAACGCCTTACCACACAGCTATGCCTGTGCCTATAGTAATAAATTACTGTTTAGAATTTATGGACACTGAAGATGTATGAAACAAGAGAAAAATAAAAAATCTTTCAATGATGCATGATTGAAAACTGAATCTTACTTGTAAGGTCTAGTACTCGTTTTGAGACCTCGGCTAAGTCAACTTGAGGTTCTATTCGTTCATAGAACAATATATAGGCATTCCACCATCGCTTCTGTCGCCTGTAAGACATCCTATAGCAACAGGATAAAATTAAGTTCAAATTATAAAAAAGAAATGAAAGATAGAAAAGAGCACTATGACATTACCAAGATATTAAAATTTGATAAATTGAAAAAGAAAAAAAACTGTTTTTTTAATTTAAAATTATAATACGACTTCCATATTGAACAAAAATTACATTCAATTCATTTTTATACAGTAACTGGCCTCTTAACTGGCTTCCAGAAATCTAGTAATAATGTGCACAATATCCTGTACTTTAAAGTTGGTTAATCTGAATACAGTGCGTTAAAATATCGTTTTGTCCTTTATTTTTGTTAAGTGGATTGATAAAGATTAAACATACACTTCTTCAAAAGTGTAACAATTTGTACCTGTGTCTGTTAAACAAAATAGTTTTCTCTCCTTTTCTTCACTTAATTTTCATCCTATAAATATTTTACTGTGCAGTATGACACATTTTAAGTGGGTTAATAACAAACAGATCCTGCTTTAGAAGTGCATTAATTTGAATTTGTTAAATACAATTTAGTTCTTTACTTTTTATAATTTAAGTATATATTTAAACTGTCTCCAGAAAACAAAAGAATCCAGAAATCCAGGCCACTTTAAGTTTTAAGTTTCCTGAATATTTGGTCCAGTACTGTATTGGATCTATACATGGGAAAAAAAAATTTTTTTAAATGCTCATTTCCATATTTACATTTAATATGAATAAATATATTTTCTGAAGTCCTCAGCTGACTATTAACTGAATATTTAGATATTTTAAAATAGCCTCATAAGAAACTTACCTATTTTACTACTTATGAGACATCTTTAGCCCCTCAAAAATAAACCATTCAACACCATAACATATCAATGTCTAAAACAAATAAGATTTGCTGGGACAAACCTCTTCATCATATGATCGAACACCTCTCCAACATATTCACCACCAAAGCACTGGTTTTTCATTTCCTGAGAAGAGAAATGTTATTAAGAATTCAGTCAACAATACTAAAATTTCTCTTTAATAAAAATAACAAAATTCTTTTTTAAATCAATTTAGAGCATGTTACCCAAGAACACAAACAATACGTGAATATTTCACCAAGAAAATCTTAAAAGGAAGCCAAATCTACAAATTATGATAAATTCCTTTAATCAAATTAATTGCTATAAACCAGTTGTTCTCTATTGATAATTCCTTGAAGATTACATTTTCATTCTGATATTTTTTTTTTAAATTGACAATATTTGATGAGGAAAAACTATGATGTAATAAACTTCGCAAATAGAATTCAACGTTTTACACAGGCTTAAGAAATTTAACCCTTTTGTTACTATTTATAGCTTGCGAAGACTTATAGATTGCGAAGACTTATTGGGGCAAGCGAAAGCGAAATCGGAATAGCACCTGTGCCCAGCGTCGCCTTTCTGGCACTTGTGCCGGTGACATGTGTAAGGATTTTCAAGCAAGATCGTTGCCAGTGCCCCATGACTGGCTCTTGTGCGGGTGGCACATAAAATACACCATTTTGAGCATGCCCGTTGCCAGTACCACCTGACTGGCCTTCGTGCAGGTGGCACGTAAAAGCACCTACTACACTCTCGGAGTGGTTGGCGTTAGGAAGGGCATCCAGCTGTAGAAACTCTGCCGAATCAGATTGGAGCCTGGTGCAGCCATCTGGTTTCACCAGTCCTCAGTCAAATCGTCCAACCCATGCTAGCATGGAAAGCGGATGTTAAACGATGATGATGATGATGATGATTTCAACTGAAATACACTGCATTTGATTCAATAACTTTTGAAAATAATGAAGAGATTAATAAAAATAACTTTGTCATTATTATATTGGTGTTGGAATGTATATTAACAGGAAATTTTGATAAGAAGTTTTAATTTAGATCCCTTTAAAACAAGAAATATGTCTCAAAGGACCAGGAGTAGTCTCAAGTGGTTTCGGTATCAAAAGTGTAATAATGATTAAAGCAGGCCAATGAAAATAAAGCAGTAAATCTTAGAAAATTTATAAAGGTATTCTATCAGTGAAATATGAACCTATTCAAAATCCTAATATAATTTTTAATGTAAATGAAGATCTATTATTTGTGAGGTTAAGGTATCAGGTTGTAAAATGACAACATGGCAGAAGCCTGTCGCAACCATTCTGTTGTGTAGCACAAGTTACTTTAGTAGTGTTCCCTGTTAAGCATATATATATATATATATATATATATATATATATATAGTGTGTGCTTTATAAAAGAAATCTTAACGACCAGAAACATGAAACTCAGAGTTATAATTCCAGAAGGTTCAGCTTCTAATATCATCATTATCATCATCTTCCTGTTGTTTGCATCTGGGATGAAATGCAGTGTTTAGTTAATATTGTCTTGTCCCACTTGTGCACAGTATGCTGTGTTTGATGATGGACTACTTGATGGCTATATGGTCAACCCATAGTTCTTTCAACGCCAAATATATTTAGGTAAAGCTTAAGTTTTTAACTTTTCCTCATTTCTGAAGCTGGAGATATGATTGAGAAAAACAACTCATAAAACTGTCTTTACTTCCTGGCTTCTTGAATGTTGATCATGCTGGCCCATCAAAGTTTATACATTATTATTGTTCAGTTAATGTATGTGCGTGTGTGTGTGTCCTTATGCTGACATCACATGATGGTTGTAAGTGGGTGTCACTGTCACACAAGCAATGTCATTCATTTTCGTCCATAAAAACATATCGGGCCAAGGAGAAATATTACCTTACTTTGAAACAGATGAGGGTTGGCAATAGGAAGGAGATGTGCCTCAACAAATCTCATCCAATCCACAAATGCATGGAAATATGTTAAAATAATGATGTCAATGATGATGATGGCGTTAAGATGTACAATTGTAACTGACCTCGACATTATTTTGTTAAACAATCTGTATTGCATATGCTGAATGGGAAGTATGTTTTTCATTTTAATTATGGCCAAGAAATTTTTACGTTCTATTCTATGTTTTTGTAAAGATCTAATATTTTCTATCTATGTTCTATTACTGTTCTAGTTTAGGTAAAAAAAAAATTTTTTTTTTTCTTTCAATCCACTTTTTTCAAATGCAATGTTGTAATATTCAAGGTTTCCTTATCTAATAACAGTTACACTTTTTATAATGCTAACTGCATGAATCTAGATATATAGATATTTACACTTCAGTTAGTGCCACACTATTCTACTTGCATACAGTAATTAACTAGTTGATGACAAAGTAGTCTACACATCATTCATTCAAGTACTAAACATATTTGTATAAACCTGTGGAGTTCTCTTATTCATTCATCCCTGCAGTTATTACTAACATAAAAAAAAAAAACTGAAAAACTGAAGCGAAAATGCAATTTAGGATATCAAAATAAAAGTTTACCTCATCATCATCCATTTTACATTCGGTGACATCGCCATCATCAAATTTGTACCATTTCGGAAGAACATCATCAGCACCTCTGTGGATGAGAAAGCAAAAGTAGAAACCATATGAAAAACAAAGCAAAAGATACAGAAAATAATTATTTTCTAATGTTTCAAACAACAAATTTGACACTAGGAAATATTAAATGGATTTTGAAATTAATAATTTCTGTGAAAATTTTATACCTAAGCAAAGGCATGCATGACTATGTGGTAAAATGTTTGCTTTGCAACTACATGGTTCTTGGTTCAAATCTACTACACAGTACCTTGGGTAAGTGACTTCTTTAACTTCATGTTGACCAATACATCATGAGGGAATTTTGGCAAATGTAAACTGTAAAGAATTCCATTGTTTGTTTGTTTGTGTGTGTGTGTGTGTGTGTGTGTGTGTGTGTGTGTGTGTGTGTGTGTGTGTTACCTGAGTCCAGAAATTAAGCAGACTAATCAGACATAAAAGTACTCAACATGTATAAGAGTGATTCATTTTTCCTTTACATCTCTTTATGATCGTTTAAGTCCAGTAACCTTGCAATCCAACAATTAGGAATCAATAAAATAAGTACTGGGATTGGTATGATCAACTATACAAGCATGGTCATAAACCAGTAAAAGAGTATCTGTGGAGGTAATCGTAATTCAGCTCATATCAATAACCACAAACATCACAGGAAGTCGGTCTTAATGTTGTTTCAATTTAAACACTATTATAAGTCAGAGCTAAACTAATTACATTTTCTAAATGAAACTCTAACAGTCTTTTGGAATATGCCTCAATATTGTAAATGTGTGACCAAAATCAGAGTATAAATCAACTCATAAAAAGTGGATTTCATCTCTATCTCTGCTTAAATATTTGGGGCTTAAGTCTGATCATAAAAAATTAATATGAAACCAAAGGAATAAAATAACCCAAAGCATTTATTTTTAAATGTTTCTCTCATTGTTTGAAACTTCTGCAGCAAATCTTTTGTCACGGCACTAGAAATCCAAACTTTAAAGACAGAAAATAGGTTTAGCATAAAAATTTTAAAAAACCTAACAACCCGAAAATTCCCCTAATTCTAACAGCTGAAACCATTAGTACAAAGTATGAAAGATACTGCATGAATGGATGACCTGAAAAATCAAAATCTAAATCCTCTGCTGAGCTTCATGCCATACATCAAGCTCATAACTAGTTATGTGATGCCTGTTACAATAAGAGTCAGAAGAAATTGTCTGTTGTCAAAACTGCATATATTTGGTTCACAAATGACATGCTGGTTCAAAGAATAAACTAAACCCAAAACTTCCATCAAAAATATACTTCCATAAGTACTGCAACTGAAGAAAATAGCTGTATAAAGGCAGGTTGTTCTGGTGCCACAGCAACAAAAATTTGGTCTTCCTGGAAGCAAATCTGTGAACTATCCCATATTCTGAGCAACTCGAGTACATGCATAATTGTTAAGAAGGTTTATTCACAATGTTTTGATATGTTGGTCTGCTGCTTTCTGCAAGTGAAACCTGGCCCACGACTGATAAAAGCAATGGTCCCAAGTAAAACAATACTTGCTCTTTTGGACATTCAAATGCTGTATAAAAAACATCATGGACAGAAACACCTGAACAATGATGTCAACTGGAGCAATACTAAGAAGACAGAAGATTATAGTAACTTCATCTAAATCACATTGAAAAATACAGCAAATGGGAAAGTTGTACAGTAATTGAAGCAAGTATGCCATAATATAAATGAGAGACATTATATTTTTGTAAGAATTCATGTAAATACAGGGTGTCCAGGAATTAAGGCAACCAAAGTTATGGGCTTTAATAACTATCAATAAATGTGATAGGATATGAAAAATATACAACATTATAAAAGCTTAGTGTGTCTTCTTTTTGTTTCAGACTAAATAAATTTAGATTTATAGATTAGATAATGGCTATAGACCAAAATACAATCATAACCTTCCACAAAGGAAGTGAAAGTAATACAGCTATAGCAAAAAAAGTTTAAAATTAACCAAGCAGCAGTCTGAAAAATTGTCAAGAAATTTTAAGAGACTGATTCCACTGCTGATCAACCTGGACATGAACAAAAAAGAAGTGTGTGGACCCCTCAGTTTATCAAAAGTATCAGAGAAAAGATATGGCAAAATTCTTATCATTCCATCAGAAAACTGGCTTCCACAGCAAAAATAAGCCGAACATCGATATACCATGTGCTGAAGGAGGATCTCAGGACCCACCCTCACAAGATGATCCACTGTCATGACACACAAGTTCATAAGACCATGATACTGGAGAGAAGTCATCTTATCCTGCATCAGATGGTTGAAGGCATGCTGCCCAACCTGTTGTTCACTGATGAAAAACTGACAACTTGACATCGAACAGACAGTAAATCACCGGAATGACCAACTTTGGAGTGTGTCTAGCTCCATCAAGAGTAGACTGATAAATCAATGTCAAAATCCACAATCAGTTATGGTTTGGGCAGCTGTGACAGCCATTGGACCAGAAATATAACATTTTGCTCTGGAAAAATGGAAAAAACCTGGTTGCCTTAATTTTGGGACATCATCATCGTTTAACGTCCGCTTTCCATGCTAGCATGGGTTGGACGATTTGACTGAGGACTGGTGAAACCGGATGGCAACACCAGGCTCCAGTCTGATTTGGCAGAGTTTCTACAGCTGGATGCCCTTCCTAACGCCAACCACTCAGAGAGTGTAGTGGGTGCTTTTACGTGTCACCCGCACGAAAACGGCCACGCTCGAAATGGTGTCTTTTATGTGCCACCCGCACAAGCCAGTCCAGGGGCACTGGCAACGATCTCGCTCGAAAATCCTACAGGAGCCAGTCAGGCGGTACTGGCAACGGCCACGCTCAAAATGGTGCATCTCATGTGCCACCCGCACAAGAACCAGTCCAGGGGCACTGGCAACGATCTTACTTGGCTTGCCGGGTCTTCTCACGCACAGCCCATTTCCAAAGGTCTCGGTCCGTAGTCATCGCCTCGGTGAGGCCCAATGTACGAACTATATATATATATATATATACATATATATATATATATACATATATATATATATATACATATATATATATATATACATATATATATATATACATATATATATATATACATATATATATATATATACATATATGTATATATATACATATATATATATATATACATATATGTATATATATACATATATATATATATATACATATATATATATATATACATATATATATATATATACATATATATATATATATACATATATATATATATATACATATATATATATATATACATATATATATATATATACATATATATATATATATACATATATATATACATATATATATATACATATATATATATACATATATATATATATATACATATATATATATACATATATATATATATATACATATATATATATATACACGTATATATATATATACACATATATACATATATACATATATATATATATATACATATATATATATATACATATATATATATACATATATATATATACATATATATATACATATATATATATATATATACATATATATATATATATATACATATATATACATATATATATATACATATATATATATATATATATACACTCTCTGAGTGGTTGGCGTTAGGAAGGGCATCCAGCTGTAGAAACTCTGCCAAATCAGACTGGAGCCTGGTGTTGCCATCCGGTTTCATCAGTCCTCAGTCAAATCGTCCAACCCATGCTAGCATGGAAAGCGGACCTTAAACGATGATGATGATATATACATATATATATATATATACATATATATATATATATATATACATATATATATATATATATATACATATATATATATATATATATATACATATATATATATATATATATATACATATATATATATATATATATATATACATATATATATATATATATATATAATATAATATATATATATATATATATATATATATATATATATACATATATATATATATATATATA